>NC_057805.1:436879499-437138946 GCF_018294505.1 Triticum aestivum
GGGAGCTATACGCGAGCTATTGATCTACAACATAGATATGCAAATACTATCAAGACTAAGTTCATGATAAATTAAGTTCAATTAATCATATTACTTAAGAACTCCCACTTAGATATACATCCCTCGAGTCATCTAAATGATCACGTGATCCATATCAACTAAACCATGTTCGATCATCACGTGAGATGGAGTAGTCTTCAATGGTGAACATCTCTATGTTGATTATATCTACTATATGATTCACGTTCGACCTTTCGGTCTCTAGTGTTCCGAGGCCATGTCTGTACATGCTAGGCTCGTCAAGTTTAACCCGAGTATTCCGCATGTGCAAAACTGTCTTGCACCCATTGTATGTGAACGTAGAGCTTATCACACCCGATCATCACGTGGTGTCTCAGCACGACAAACTGTCGCAACGGTGCATACTCAGGGAGAATAGTTATACCTTGAAATTTTCATAAGGGATCATCTTATAATGCTACCGCTGTACTAAGCAAAATAAGATGCATAAAAGATAAACATCACATGCAATCAAAATGTGTGACATGATATGGCCATCATCATCTTGTGCCTTTGATCTCCATCTCCAAAGCACCGTCATGATTGCCATCGTCACCGGCTTGACACCTTTGATCTCCATCGTAGCATCTTTGTCGTCTCGCCAACTATTGCTTCTACAACTATCGCTAATGCATAGTGATAAAGTAAAGCAATTACATGGCGTTTGCATTTCATACAATAAAGCCACAACCATAAGGCTCCTGCCAGTTGCCGATAACTTTTACAAAACATGATCATCTCATACAATAACGTATATCACATCATGTCTTGACCATATCACATCACAACATGCCCTGCAAAACAAGTAAGATGTCCTCTACCTTGTTATTGCAAGTTTTACGTGGCTGCTACGGGCTTCTAGTAAGAACCGTTCTTACCTACGCATCAAAACCACAATGATGTTTCGTCAAGTTTTTTGTTTTAACCTTCAACAAGGACTGACCGTAGTCAAATTCGATTCAACTAAAGTTGGAGAAACAGACACCCGCCAGCCACCTTTATGCAAAACAAGTTGCATGTCTGTCGATGGAACCGGTCTTATGAACGTGGTCATGTAAGGTTGGTCCGGGCTGCTTCATCTAACAATACAGCCGAATCAAAATAAGACGTTGGTGGTAAGCAGTATGACTATGATCGCCCACAACTCTTTGTGTTCTACTCGTGCATATCATCTACGCATAGGCCTGGCTCAGATGCCATTGTTGGGGAACGTAGCATACAATTTCAAAAAAATTCCTACGATCACGCAAGATCTATCTAGGAGATGCATAGCAGTGAGAGGGGGAGAGTGTGTCTATCTACCCTCGTAGACAGAAAGCGGAAGCGTTAGTTTAATGCGGTTGATGTAGTCGAACGTCTTTGCGATTCAACCAATCAAGTACCGAACATACGGCACCTCCGAGTTCAGCACACGTTCGGCTCGATGATGTCCCTCTAACTTTTGATCTAGCAAAGTGTCGAGGGAGAGTTTTGTCAGCACGATGGCATGATGACGGTGATGGTGAAGTGATCCGCGCAGGGCTTCGCCTAAGCACTACGACAATATGACCGGAGGAGTAAACGGTGGGGGGGGGGTACCACACACGGCTAAGAAACGATTGATGTACTTAGAGGTGCCACCTGCCCCCGTGTAAAGGAGGGAGAGGGGAGGAGGCCGGCCTAGGTCGCGCCAAGTGAGAGGAGTCCCACTTGGACCCCTAGTCCAATTCAGCCCCCTTTCCTTTTACCGGAAGGGGAAAGGGGGAAGGAGAGGGAGGAGGAGAAGGAAAAGGGGGCCGCGCCCCCTCCCCTTGTCCAATTCGGACTCCCCATGGGGGGCGCGCCACCCCCTTGTGGGCTGCCTTGCCTCCCTCTCCTATGGCCCAGATGGCCCATATCTTCCCCCCGGGGTTCTGGTAACCCCCCGGTACTCCGATATGTACCTGATACATTCCGAAACACTTCCGGTGTTCGAATACTATAGTCCAACATATCAATCTGTACCTCTCGACCATTTCGAGAATCCTCGTCATGTCTGTGATCTCATCTGGGACTCCGAACAATATTCGGTCACCAAAACACATAACTCATAATACAAATCGTTATTGAACGTTAAGCGTGCGGACCCGATGGGTTCGAGAACTATGTAGACATGACCGAGACACATTTCCGGTCAATAACCAATAGTGGAACCTAGATGCTCATATTGGTTCCTACCTATTCTACGAAGATCCTTATCGGTCAAACGGCAATGACAACATATGTCATTCCCTTTGTCATCGTTATGTTACTTGCCCGAGATTCGATCGTCGGTATCTTCATACCTAGTTCAATCTCATTACCAGCAAGGCTCTTTACTCGTTCCGTAATGCATCACCCCACAACTAACTCATTAGTCACATTGCTTGCAAGGCTTATCATGATGTGCATTACTGAGAGGGCCTAGAGATACCTCTCCGATAGTCGGAGTGACAAATCCTAATCTTGATCTATGCCAACCCAACAAACACCATCGGAGACACCTGTAGAGCATCTTTATAATCACCCAGTTACGTTGTGACGTTTGATAGCACACAAGGTGTTCCTCCGGTATTCGGGAGTTGCATAATCTCATAGTCAAAGGAATATGTATAAGTCATGAACAAAGCAATAGCAATAAAACTTAATGATCATTATGCTAAGCTAACAGATGGGTCTTGTCCATCACATCATTCTCCTAATGATGTGATCCCATTCATCAAATGACAACACATGTCTATGGTTAGGAAACTTAACCATCTTCGATTAACGAGATAGTCTAGTAGAGGCTTACCAGGGACACAGTGTTTTGTCTATGTATCCACACATGTATCAAGTTTCTGGTTAATACAATTGTAGCATGAATAACAAACATTTATCATGGTATAAGGAAATATAAATAACAACTTTGTTATTGCCTCTAGGGCATATTTCCTTCAGGTTCCACCTCCGACGGCAACAGAAACACGATCAACCTCATCCCGCTCTCAGATGACGAGAGCCACGACAACAGGGTGATCTGCTTTTGATGCTTTGTGCTCCGAGCTCAGAATGATTCTACGAGAATTTCAAGATAACCGAATGTTTTTGCTTGCTTGGCCTGACCTCACCCACCTTACACCTCTTGATCCATTTGTTCTCATGTGGACATGACACACTCCAGAATGCTACATGTTATAGATGGTTGCAACACTAGGAAGAGTACCTTTTACTTGATATTTTCTGTGAGAGATCACCCTAATAATTGACTACTGCACAATCCAAGGTTTCAAACAACAAAGGGATAAACATCATAGGCAATTTATAATCACATGATATGGTATAACCGCGTTGGGAACGTCTCCATGATTCTCCGAGGTCTTCATGAAAGTATCCCTAGATGATGTCGTAGCCACCATCATGTTCTTGTGTGCTTGGTGAAGCCACCTTGCTCCAAGTCCTCCGTAGCACGTCTGTCACTCCCTTGATAAAATAAAATAATGAGTTCTGACACGCAGGTCATATAAGTGACAATCCATTGGTTCCAGCCATCATGCATATTGTGACGCGCAGGTCACTTAACGTTACATCATATATAAACTCATTTTCATGATGAAGGCTATACCACATCACATGCAACATGCAAAACAAAGTTAAACATCCTCTAATTAGGTTGGAAAATTTTAATTACGTGGCTTTTAGGGTTTCCGAATAACTCTAACTACCTACGTCCACCATTAAAGCGATAATTTTGGTTGCTAGATTAACTTTTGGGGTGTGTGAAGGAAGAGACATAATTAAAAATCTCGAGCCCCACACTAAACTTCGTCAATACCCATTACCCCCTAGAAGATCGAACATCTTCATCACCCTCTCGTGTTTGCGACAGTTCACTATTCTTGACTATGATGAAGCCCAAAGAACAGTTAGCACCGATCAATTGTCAGCACTTTGTAGAAAACTTCATCATGTCATCAATGAACTGAACCGAAGCAATACTTGAGGAAGCATAGCAAGAACATCAAACCCTCACATCCACATGTGATCTAGATTGAAACATGAATCTACTCCTACAACCACTCATGATGCCACTGTTGGGAAACATAGTAGAAAACAAAAATAATCGTCCTACGATCAAACCAGGAACACTATGAAGATGCATAGCAGTTTAGATTGGATCATTACCAACTCTGAGTTTTAGTGGAAGAAGAGTCATTGTAGATTGTACTTGAAGTCCCTCGAACCATCCATGATGATCCCTCGAACTATTCACAATGATCCCTCGAACAAAAGACCAAAAGCACGACCCCTCTACAGTTTGCAAGCTTACAGGCTTCACAATCTGGCAACGCTTCGCTGTCCAGAGCTAATCACCAATGGAGAATTAGAGGGTGAAGAAGGGAACCGTACATGGCTTCCCTATTATGAGGATTTAGAGATAACTAGAAGATCTAATCTAGATCAAACTAGACGAGAACTAGATCAAGAGATGACTAGAGAAGCCTTCAAAACTTGTGTTAAAGGGGCTAACCCTATCCCTCTGTTTATATGTTGAGCCCTGAGGTCGTAACTTGGGGAGGGGGCATCCGTAAAGTCGGTTTTGGAATACAAGGAAGAGTCCTTCTTGCATCCGAGCATGAAACACCACGGTTCCTGGTGTTTCTGGAAATGCCACGGACCTTGGCTTCTGGCACAGTATCAAACGCCAAGGACCCTTGCGTCTGGACCAGGACGAGACGCCAGGGAACCTAGCGTATGGCCCTTGTCCTTCGCATAACCCCTTTTGCACTGATCTCAAGCCTCATGGGTCTTATCCCTTAGCCATAGCCCAGGTGTTCTTGCACTAGAACATTTCTGTAAATATCCGGAACTCTTTCAGAACTCTCTCAAAACTATTTCATATATTCCCAAAACTATTCCAAGAATATTTTTTCATAACTCTTGCTCCACTAACACTCAGAAGATCGTGATACCCTTAAGCTTGTGACCCTATAGGTTTGTTAAAATATAGACATGAACAATACCCCTTTCGTTCAATGGCCGATAGCGGGACCTTAGACATCCATATCGATCCCTATGAATACACGAATGACATTCAAGTGAACCTTTGGTATCACGTGCTATTCCGTTTGCTCCGTGATACTTTACAAAACCCGATGTGAGATATATCGGTATCCTCTTTGAGTTATACACATGCTCACTATACTATCTCCTTGTTACCAGTTTTGTTCTTCTTTCTCGTTGATATGTACCGGCATTCCCGTGACATAGTCACCTATGTCTGGCCAAACAATGATGGATGCCGTCACACTGAGAGGGTCCTAAGAATATCTCTCCATCATCGGAGGAGCAAATTCAACTCTGGAGCTATTAGCCCCTTGTCAAACTTTTCGGTGAACCCGTAAGTTGTCGTTATGATCACCATGTTACATATGACGTTTGAGCAACCCCAAAGTCCATTGTACGGTAGGAAGTGACTACGATACTCTTATGACTACGATACTCTTATTGTCTAAGAAACTAAATCACATGTTAACACTTCATGTTATAATAATTGACTTCTCACATCTCAAAGTATAACAAACAAGATTGGGTCGATTCAATATGACCGTTCTGAAGGAAATATGCCCTAGAGGCAATCATAAAGTTGTTATTTATATTTCCTTATATCATGATAAATGTTTATTATTCATGCTAGATTTGTATTAACCGGAAACTTAGTACATGTGTGAATACATAGACAAAACAGAGTGTCCCTAGTATGCCTCTACTTGACTTGCTCGTTAATCAAAGATGGTTAAGTTTCCTAAGCATAGACATGTGTTGTCATTTGATGAACGGGATCACATCATTAGAGAATGATGTGATGGACAAGACCCATCCGTTAGCTTAGCATTATGATCGTTTAGTTTTGTTGCTATTGATTTCTTCATGACTTATACATATTCCTCTAACTATGAGATTATGCAACTCCCGAATATCGGAGGAACACCTTGTGTGCTATCAAACGTCACAACGTAACTGGGTGATTATAAAGATGCTCTACATGTGTCTCCGAAGTTGTTTGTTGGGTTGGCATAGACCAAGATTAGGATTTGTCACTCCGTGTATCGGAGAGGTATCTCTGGGCCCTCTCTGTAATGCACATCACTATAAGCCTTGCAAGCAATGTGACTAATGAGTTAGTTGCGAGATGATGCATTATGGAACGAGTAAAGAGACTTGCCGGTAACGAGATTGAACTAGGTATGATGATACCGACGAACGAATCTCGGGCAAGTAACATACCGATGACAAAGGGAATGACATATATAGTTGTGCGGTTTGACCGATAAAGATCTTCGTAGAATATGTAGGAACCAATATGAGCATCCAGGTTCCGCTACTGGTTATTGACCGGAGATGTGTCTCGGTCATCTCTACATAGTTCTCGAACCCGTAGGGTCCGAACGCTTAACGTTCGATGACGATTTGCATTATGAGTTATGTGTTTTGTTGACCGAAGTTTGTTTGGAGTCCCGGATGAGATCACGGACATGACGAGGAGTCTCAAAATGGCCGAGAGGTAAAAATTGATATATTGGAAGATTATATACGGACATCGGAATGGTTCCGAATAGGTTCGGGGATTTATCGGAGTATCGGGAGGTTATTGGTACCCCCCGGGAAAGTTAATGGGCCTTATGGGCCATAGTGGAGAGAGGGAGGAAGGCCACGAGAGGTGGCGCGCACCTCCCCCTGCCCAATCTGAATTGGACAAGGGGTGGGGGAATGGCCCCCTGCTACCTCCTGAGCACTGCGTTGGTTTTCCCTTGAAGAGGAAGGGTGGTGCAGTAAAGGAGCGTAAGTATTTCCCTCAGTTTTTGAGAACCAAGGTATCAATCCAGTAGGAGACCACGCTCGAGTCCCACGCACCTACACAAACAAATACGAACCTCGCAACCAACACGGTAAAGGGGTTGTCAATCCCTTCACGGTCACTTACGAGAGTGAGATCTGATAGAGATGATAAGATAATATTTTTGGTATTTTTATGGTAAAGATTAAAAGTAAAGAAAGCAAAATAAACGGTAATAGAAATAGCTTGTTGACGGAAGATTAATATGATGGAAGATAGACCCGGGGGCCATAGGTGTCACTAGTGGCTTCTCTCAAGATAGCATAAGTATTACGGTGGGTAAATGAATTACTGTCGAGCAATTGATAGAATTGAGCATAGTTATGAGAATATCTAGGTATGATCATGTATATAGGCATCACGTCCGTGACAAGTAGACCGACTCCTGCCTGCATCTACTACTATTACTCCACACATCGACCGCTATCCAGCATGCATCTAGAGTATTAAGTTCATAAGTATAGAGTAACGCTTTAAGCAAGATGACATGATGTAGAGGGATAAACTCATGCAATATGATATAAAACCCATCTTTTTATCCTCGATGGCAACAATGCAATACGTGTCGTTTCCCCAACTGTCACTGGGATCGAGCACCGCAAGATTGAACCCAAAGCTAAGCACTTCTCCCATTGCAAGAAAGACCAATCTAGTAGGCCAAACCAAACTGATAATTCGAAGAGACTTGCAAAGATAACCTATCATACATAAAAGAATTCAGAGAAGATTCAAATATTGTTCATAGATAATCTTAATCATAAACCCACAATTCATCGGATCTCGACAAACACACCGCAAAAGAAGATTATATCGAATAGATCTCGTATTGAGATCCAAAGAGAGAGAAGAAGCCATCTAGCTAATAACTATGGACCCGAAGGTCTGAGGTAAACTACTCACACATCATCGGAGAGGCTATGGTGTTGATGTAGAAGCCCTCCGTGATCGATGCCCCCTCCGGCGGAGCGCCGGAAAAGGCCCCAAGATGGGATCTCACGGGCACAGAAGGTTGCGGCGGTGGAAATAGGGTTTTGGCTCCGTCTCTGATGGTTTGGGGTACGTAGGTATATATAGGAGGAAGAAGTAGGTCGGTGGAGCTACGAGGGGCCCACGAGGGTGGAGGGCGCGCCCAGGGGGGTAGGTGCCCCCCTGCCTTGTGGCCTCCTCGTTCGTTTCTTGACGTCCACTCCAAGTCCTCTGGATCACGTTTGTTCCAAAAATCACGTTCCCGAAGGTTTCATTCCGTTTGGACTCCGTTTGATATTCCTTTCCTTCTAAACACTAAAATAGGCAAAAAATCAGCAATTTGGGTTGGGCCTCCGGTTAATAGGTTAGTCCCAAAAATAATATAAAAGTGTATAATAAAGGCCATTAATCATCCAAAACAGATTATAATATAGCATGGGACAATAAAAAATTATAGATACGTTGGAGACGTATCAAGCATCCCCAAGCTTAATTCCTGCTCGTCCTCGAGTAGGTAAATGATAAAAATAGAATTTTTGATGTGGAATGCTACTTAGCATAATTTTCAATGTAATTCTCTTATTTGTGGTATGAATATTCAGATCCGAAAGATTCAAGATAAAAGTTTATTATTGACATAAAAGTAATAATACTTCAAGCATACTAACTAAGCAGTTATGTCTTCTCAAAATAACAAGGCCAAAGAAAGTTCATCCCTACAAAATCATATAGTTTGGTCGTGCTCCATTTTCGTCACACAAGAATGCTCTCATCATGCACAACCCCGATGACAAGCCAAGCAATTGTTTCATACTTTAGTAATCTCAAACTTTTTTCAACTTCCACGCAATATATGAGCGTGAGCCATGGATATAGCACTATGGGTGGAATAGAATATGATGATGGGGGTTATGTGGAGAAGAGAAAAAAGGAGAAAGTCTCACATTGACGCGGCTAATCAACAAGCTAGGGAGATGCCCATCGATTGATGTCAATGCAAGGAGTAGGGGTTGCCATGCAACGGATGCACTGGAGCTATAAATGCATGAAAGCTCAACAAAAGAAACTAAGTGGGTGTGCATCCAACTTGCTTGCTCACGAAGACCTAGGGCATTTGAGGAAGCCCATTGTTGGAATATACAATCCAAGTTCTATAATGAAAAATTCCCACTAGTATATGAAAGTGAAAAAACAAGAGACTCTCTATCATAAAAATCATGGTGCTACTTTGAAGCACAAGTATGAAAAAAGGATAGTAACATTGTCCCTTCTTTATTCTTTTTTTGGGCCTTTCCTTTTTTTATTTGGCCTTTCTCTTTTTTTGGGACAATGCTCTATGAATGATGATCATCACACTTCTATTTATTTACAACTCAATGATTACAACTCGATACTAGAACAAAGTATGACTCTATATGAATGCCTTCGGCGGTGTACCGGCATGGGCAATGAATCAAGAGTGACATGTATGAATAATATGCATGGTGGCTTTGCCACAATTACGATGTCAACTACATGATCATGCAAGGCAATATGACAATGACGAAACGTGTCATGATAAACGGAACGGTGGAAAGTTGCATGGCAATATATCTCGGAATGGCTATGGAAATGCCATAATAGGTAGGTATGGTGGCTGTTTTGAGGAAGATATAAGGAGGTTTATGTGTGATAGAGCGTATCGTATCACGGGGTTTGGATGCACCGGCGAAGTTTGCTCCAACTCTCAAGGTGAGAAAGGGCAATGCATGGTACCGAAGAGGCTAGCAATGATGGAAGGGTGAGAGTGCGTATAATCCATGGACTCAACATTAGTCATAAAGAACTCACATACTTATTGCAAAAATCTACAAGTCATCAAAAACCAAGCACTACGCGCATGCTTCTAGGGGGATAGATTGGTAGGAAAAGACCATCGCTCGTCCCCGACCGCCACTCATAAGGAGGACAATCAAAGAACACCTCATGTTTCAAATTTGTTACACAACGTTTACCATACGTGCATGCTACGGGACTTGCAAACTTCAACACAAGTATTTCTCAAATTCACAACTACTCAACTAGCACAACTTTAATATCACTACCTCCATATCTCAAAACAATCATCAAACATCAAACTTCTCTTAGTATTCAACGCACTTATAAGAAAGTTTTTACTAATCTTGGATGCCTATCATATTAGGACTAATTTCTCAATTTAAGCAAATTACCATGCTGTTTTGTAGGACTCTCAAAATGATATAAGTGAAGCATGAGAGAACAATAGTTTCTATAAAACAAAAACCACCGCCGTGCTCTAAAAGATATAAATGAAGCACTAGAGCAAAAACTATATAGCTCAAAAGATATAAGTGAAGCACATAGAGTATTCTAATAAATTCCGAATCATGCGTGTCTCTCTCAAAAGGGGTGGACAGCAAGGATGATTGTGGTAAACTAAAAAGCAAAGACTCAAATCATACAAGACGCTCCAAGCAAAACACTTATCATGTGGTGAATAAAAATATAGCTCCAAGTAAAGTTACCAATGGACGAAGACGAAAGAGGGCATGCCTTCTAGGGCATCCCCAAGCTTTGGCTTTTTGGTGTCCTTAGATTTAACTTGGGGTGCCTTGGGCATCCCCAAGCTTAGGCTCTTGCAACTCCTTGTTCCATAATCCATCAAATCTTTACCCAAAACTTGAAAACTTCACAACACAAAACTTAACAGAAAATCTCGTGAGCTCCGTTAGTGAAAGAAAACAAAACACCACTTCAAGGTACTGTATTGAACTCATTATTTATTTATATTGGTGTTAAACTTACTGTATTACAACTTATCTATGGTTTATAAACTATTTTACTAATCATAGACTCATCAAAATAAGCAAACAACACACGAAAAACAGAATCTGTCAAAAACAGAACAGTCTGTAGTAATCTGTAACTAACGCAAACTGATGGAACTCAGAAAAATCTAGCAAAATAGGAAGACCTAGATAATTTGTTTATTTATCTGCTACAATTGGAATCAGTATTTTATCACGTTCTGGTGATTTTGAACAATTGTTTTCATGAACAGAAAGTTTCTGAAATTTTTCAGCAAGATCAAATAACTATCATCCAAGAAGATCCTATAGGTTTTACTTGGCACAAACACTAATTAAAACACAAAAACAAATCTAACCAGAGGCTAGATCAAAGATTTATTACTAAACAGAAGCACAAAGCAAAAAATAAAATAAAATTGGGTTGCCTCCCAACAAGCGCTTTTCTTTAAAGCCTTTTTGCTAGGCATTAATAAATTTAATGATGCTCACATGAAAGACAAGAATTGAAGCGTAAAGAGAGCATCATAAAACACGTGATAAACACGTCTAAGTCTAACATACTTCCTATGCATAGGCATCTTATAGGCAAACAAATTATCAAGGCAAGCAAGAACTAGCATATGCAAGGAAGCGGAAAGAAACAATAGCAATCTCAACATAACAAGAGGTAATTTAGTAACATGAAAATTTCTACAACCATATTTTCCTCTCTCATAATAATTACGTGTAGGATCATAAGCAAATTCAACAATATAGCTATCACAAAACATAGGCTTAACACGATCCACATGTATGCAAAGTTGACACTCTTCCAAAATAGTGGGATTAACATTTGCTAAAGTCATGACCTCTCCAAACCCACTTTGATCAAAAATTTCATAAGATTGAACATTCTACAAATATTTGGGATCTAAAGTTGACACTCTTCCTAACCCACTTTCAATATTATTGCAAACACTATTATCAATCTCATATTCATCATGGGGCTTAAATAAATTTTCAAGATCAAAAGAAGAATCACCCCAATCATGATCATTGCAACAAGTAGTAGACATAGCAAAACTAGAATCCCCAAGCTTAGGGTTTTGCATATCATTAGCACAATTGACATCAAGAGAATTTATAGTAAAATCATTGCAATCATGCTTTTCATCGAAGGAACTATCAAGTATGGGTGCAATAGCAACGATCTCATGTTTAACATATGGAACTATAGCAAATTCATCTTTATAAATATTGGCATCATGGCCACAAGAATAGCAAGCATCATGTTCATCAAGGGATATTTCAATCAAATCATCGGAATCATCATTATTTATAGATTCATGCATATCATTATTTTCTTCCAAAGCAACGGTCATTATCTCAATAAATTCTTTGACATAGACATTATGAGCATAGTTTTCATAGCAATATTTAAGTATGCCAAAATTTTCAGATTCGTAGAGAGTAATATCGTACTTTTCAATCAAAGAAGCAACTTCATAAGCACCCTCAAAAGCAACAAATTCTTCAATTTGCTCGATATCATAGTAACTATAAACACCCTTTGGATAAGAAGATAAGATTTCATTATCATTAAACTCACATAGGTAGGGAAGGTGTTTTTTAGGGTTCTCAGAGCAACAAGTAAAATCATAAATTTCACAAAGATTCCAAGCATAACATAGCAATCTATTTATTTGATTCCATAAGAGTTTCCCTTTTTCAGACAAACGGTGACACACAAAATGAGCATGCTCATCTAAAGATTTCCCATCAACTAGGCTAGTTGGGGTTTCAGCACGAGCGCATAAGGATCGAAGATGATCCAAATAGAACACTTTAAGTGGATCCATATCAATAGATTCTCAGCAAGCAAAGATGCGGGCAAATAGAAGGCACGTGGAAACACAAACAAAAAGACATACGGGAAGAAGGCAAAGAAAAGGCAAAGGTGAAGTGGGGGAGAGGAAAACGAGAGGCAAATGGCAAATAATGTAATGCGAGGGATAGGAGTTTGTGATGGGTACTTGGTATGTCTTGACTTGACGTAGATCTCCCCGGCAACGGCACCAGAAATGGCTCGTTGTCGGGAGATCAAATCTTGACTTGACTTTGCGTAAGCCTCCTCGGCAACGGTGCCAGAAATCCTTCTTGCTACCTCCTGAGCACTGCGTTGGTTTTCCCTTGAAGAGGAAAGGGTGATGCAGTAAAGTAGCGTAAGTATTTCCCGCCGTTTTGAGAACCAAGGTATCAATCCAGTAGGAGACCATGCTCGAGTCCCACGCACCTACACAAACAAATAAGAACCTCGCAACAACCGCGATAAAGGGGTTGTCAATCCCTTCACGGTCACTTACGAGAGTGAGATCTGATAGAGATGATAAGATAATATTTTTGTTATTTTTATGGTAAAGATTAAAAGTGAAGAAAGCAAAATAAACAGTAATAGAAATAGCTTGTTGACGGAAGATTAATATGATGGAAGATAGACCCAGGGGCCATAGGTTTCACTAGTGGCTTCTCTCAAGGTAGCATAAGTATTACGGTGGGTAAACGAATTACTATCGAGCAATTGATAGAATTGAGCATAGTTATGAGAATATCTAGGTATGATCATGTATATAGGCATCACGTCCGTGACAAGTAGATCGACTCCTGCCTGCATCTACTAATATTACTCCACACATCGACCGCTATCCAGCATCCATCTAGAGTATTAAGTTCATAAGAACAAAGTAACGCTTTAAGCAAGATGACATGATGTAGAGGGATAAACTCATGCAATATGATATAAACCCCATCTTTTTATCCTCGATGGCAACAATACAATACGTGTCGTTTCCCCTACTGTCACTGCGATCGAGCACCGCAAGATTGAACCCAAAGCTAAGCACTTCTCCCATTGCAAGAAAGATCAATCTAGTAGGCCAAACCAAACTAATAATTCGAAGAGATTTGCAAAGATAACCAATCATACATAAAAGAATTCAGCGGAGGTTCAAATATTGTTCATAGATAATCTCGATCATAAACCCACAATTCATCGGATCTCGACAAACACACCGCAAAAGAAGATTACATCGAATAGATCTCCAAGAGAATCGAGGAGAACTTTTTATTGAGATCCAAAGAGAGAGAAGAAGCCATCTAGCTAATAACTATGGACCCGAAGGTCTGAGGTAAACTACTCACACATCATCGGAGAGGCTATGGTGTTGATGTAGAAGCCCTCCGTGATCGATGCCCCCTCCGGCGGAGCACCGGAAAAGGCCCCAAGATGGGATCTCATGGGTACAGAAGGTTGCAGCGGTGGAAATAGGGTTTTGGCTCCGTCTCTGATGGTTTGGGGGTACGTAGGTATATATAGGAGGAAGAAGTAGGTCGGTGGAGCTACGAGGGGCCCACAACGGTGGAGGGCGCGCCCGGGGGGTAGGCTCCCCCCTGCCTCATGGCCTCCTCGTTCGTTTCTTGACGTCCACTCCAAGTCCTCTGGATCACGTTTGCTCCGAAAATCACGTCCCCGAAGGTTTCATTCCGTTTGGACTCCGTTTGATATTCCTTTCCTTCGAAACACTGAAATAGGCAAAAAAGCAGCAATTTGGGCTGGGCCTCCGGTTAATAGTTTAGTCCCAAAAATAATATAAAAGTGTATAATAAAGCCCATTAATCATCCAAAACAGAATATAATATAGCATGGAGCAATAAAAAATTATAGATACGTTGGAGACGTATCACCCCCTTTCCTTCTCCCTTTCCCCCCTTTCCCCTTTCCCCCTCTCTGTTGGAAGGAAGGGCGGGGGGCGAATCCTAGAAGGAGTGGAGTCCTAGTACGACTCCCCCCCTTGGCGCGCCTCCTCCTGGCCGGCCACCTCCTCCCCCTCTCCTTTATATACGGGGGCGGGGTGCACCCCAAAGGCACACCACGAATTCTCTTAGCTGCGTGCGGTGCCCCCCTCCACAATTTACTCCTCCGGTCATAGCGTTGTAGTGCTTAGGCAAAGCCCTGCGCGGATCACATCACCATCACCGTCATCACGCCGTCGTGCTGACAAAACTCTCCCTCGACCCTCTACTTGATCAAGAGTTTGAGGGACGTCATCGAGCTGAACGTGTGCTAAACTCGGAGGTGCCGTACGTTCGGTACTTGATCGGTTGAATCGCGAAGACTTTCGACTACATCAACCGCGTTAAACTAACGCTTCAGGTTTCGGTCTACAAGGGTACGTGGACACACTCTCCCCCTCTCGTTGCTATGCATCTCCTAGATAGATCTTGTGTGAGCGTAGGAAATTTTTTGAATTTGCAAGCTACGTTCCCCAACAGTGGCATCCGAGCTAGGTCTATGCGTAGATGATTTGCACAAGTAGAACACAAAGAGTTGTGGGCGATAATAGTCATACTTCTTACCACCAACGTCTGATACGTCCATTTTGCGTCATGTTTTCTTACAGTTATTTATAATGTTTTATCCATAATAATGCTTTTTGGAGTAATTCTAATGCCTTTTCTCTCATAATATGCAAGGTACACACCAAGAGGGAGAATTCCGGCAACTGGAAATCTAGACCTGGAAAAGCTACGTTAGGCTACCTATTCTGCACAACTCCATACAAGCTGAAACTTCACGGAGATTTTTTATGGAATATTTGAGGAATATTGGAGAAAATAACTACCAATGGGGGCCCTCCAGGTGGGCACAACCCACCTGGGTGCGCCAGGGAGCCCAGGCGTGCCCTGGTGGGTTGTGCTCACCCAGGCCCACCTCCGGTGCCCATCTCCTGGTATATAGGTCATTTTGACCTAGAAAAATAAGGAGAGGACTTTCGAGACGGAGCACCGCCGTCTCGAGGCGGAACTAGGGCAGGAGCAGTTTTGCCCTCCGGCGGAGCAATTCCGCTGGGGGAACTTCCCTCCCGGAGGGGGAAATCATTGTCATCATCATCACCAACAACTCTCCCATCTTGGGGAGGCCAATCCCCATCAACATCTTCAACAACACCATCTCATCTCAAACCCTAGTTCATCTCTTGTGTTCAATCTTGTTACCAGAACTATAGATTGGTGCTTGTAGGTGACTAGTAGTGTTGACTACATCTTGTAGTTGATTACTATATGGTCTATTTGGTGGAAGATTATATGTTCAGATCCATTATGCTATTTAATACTCCTCTGATCATGAGCATGATTATTATTTGTGAGTAGTTACTTTTGTTCTTGAGGTCGCGGGAGAAATCATGTTGCAAGTAATCATGTGAATTTGATATGTGTTTGATATTTTGATAGTATGTATGTTGTGATTCCCTTAGTGGTGTCATGTGAACGTCGACTACATGACACTTCACCATATTTGGGCCTAAGGGGATGCATTCTGGTGTAGCAATTAGATGATGGGTTGTGAGAGTGACAGAAGCATAAACCCCAGTTTATGCGCTATTCCGTAACGGACCGATTGGATCCAAAAGTTTAATGCTATGGTTAGAATTTATTCTTAACACTTTTCTCGTAGTTGCGGATGCTTGCGGGAGGGTTAATCATAAGTAGGCGGTTTGTTCAAGTAAGAACAGCACCTAAGCACCGGTCCACCCACATACCAAATTATCAAAGTAGCGAACACGAATTAAACCAACATGATGAAAGTGACTAGATGAAATTCCCGTGTACCCTCAAGAACGCTTTGCTTATCATAAGAGACCATTTCTGCCTATCCTTTGCCTCGAAAGGATTGGGCTACCTTGCTGCACTTTTGTTACTACTATCGTTACTTGCTTGTTACAAATTATCTTGCTATCAAACTTCTCAGTTACTTACAATTTCAGCACTTGCAGACATTACCTTACTGAAAACTACTTGTCATTTCCTTCTGCTCCTCGTTGGGTTCGACACTCTTACTTATCGAAAAGAGCTAAAATTGATCCCCTATACTTGTGGGTCATCAAGGCTATTTTCTGGCGCCGTTGCCGGGGAGTGAAACGCCTTTGGTAAGTGGAAATTGGTAAGGAAACATTTATATAGTGTGCTGAAATTTATTGTCACTTGTTACTATGGAGAACAATCCTTTGAGGGGTTTGTTCGGGGTATCTTCACCTCGACCGGAACCACAATTAGCTATCCCTCAACCTACTGCACCTACTGAAAATATTGAATATGAAATTCTTTCGGGTATGATAGAAAAACTGCTAGCTAATCCTTATGTAGGACATGGAACCGAACATCATGATATGCACTTGATATATGTGGAACAAATTTGTGGATTGTTCAATCTTGCAGGTTTACCTGGAGATGAAGTTATTAAAAAGGTTTTCCCTTTATCTTTGAAGGGAAAAGCATTGGCATGGTATAGGCTATGCGATGATATTCGATCTTGGAATTGGAATCGTTTGAAATTGGAGTTCCACCAATAAATTTATCCTATGCATCTAGTTCATCGTGATAGGAATTATATATATAATTTTTGGCGTCGTGAAGGAGAAAGTATCGCTCTAGCTTGGAGGAGGCTTAATTCAATGTTATATTCATGCCCCAATCATAAGCTCTCAAGAGAAATTATTATCCAGAATTTTTATGCTTGGCATTCTCGTAATGATCAAACCATGCTTCATACTTCTTGTGCTGGTTCTTTTATGAAGAAGACTAATCAATTCCGGTGGGATCTTTTGAAAATAATTAAACGCAACTCTGAAGATTGGGAACTCGGTGAAGGTAAAGAGTCAGGTATTAAACTTAAGTATGATTGTGTTAAATCTTTTATGGATACCGATGCTTTTCAAAAGTTTAGTACTAAATATGGACTTGACTCTAAGATAGTAGCCTCCTTTTGTTAGTCATTTGCTACTCATGTTGAACTCCCAAAAGAGAAGTGGTTTAAATATCACCCACCTATTAAAGAAGAAATTAAAGAACCGATACCAGTTAAAGAAGAAACTATACTTTATATTGTTGATCCAGTTGTCCCTTCTGCTTATATTGAGAAACCACCTTTCCCTGTTAGGATGAAGGAACATGCTAAAGTTTCAATTGTGGTTAACAAAAGCTATATTAGAACACCTAAACCTGATGAACAAATTAAAGTAGAACCTAGTATTGCTATGGTTAAAGATCTCTTGGAAGAAGATATAGATGGGCATGTTATTTACTTATGTGAAGAAGTTGCTAGAATTGCCAAACCTGATAAAAGGATAAACATAGACATGTTGTTGGCATGCTAGTCATCTCAGTTAAAATAGGAGATCACTGTTATCATGGTTTATGTGAAATAGGTGCTAGTGTGAGTGCTATTCCTTATTCCTTATATCAAGAAATTATGAATGACATAGCACCCGCAGAGATAGAAGACATAGATGTTACTATTAAACTTGCTAATAGAGACACAATATCACCAATTGGGATTGTTAGAGATGTTGAAGTCCTGTGTGGGAAAATAAAATACCCTACTGATTTCCTTGTTCTTGGTTCCCCACAAGATGACTTATGTCCCATAATTTTTGGTAGACCTTTCTTGAACACCGTTAATGCTAGAATAGACTGTGAGAAACAAACTGTCGGTGTTAGTTTTGGTGATGAGTCTCATGAGTTTAATTTTTCCAAGTTTAGTAGAAATCTTCATGAAAAAGAATTGCCTAGTAAGGATGAATTAATTGGTCTTGCTTCTATTGTTGTACCACCTACTGATCCTTTAGAACAATATTTGCTAGACCATGAAAATGATTTACATATGCATGAAAGGAATGAAATAGATAAGATTTTCTTTGAACAACATCCTCTGCTTAAACACAATTTGCCTATTGAAACTCTAGGAGGTCCTCCTCCACCTAAAGGTGATCCTGTGTTTGAATTAAAACAATTGCCAGACACTTTGAAATATGTTTATCTTGATGAAAAGAAGATATATCATGTTATTATTAGTGCTAAACTTTCAGAGCATGAAGAAGAAAGATTATTGAAAGTTCTAGGGAAGCATCGAGCTGCTATTGGATATACTCCTGATGATTTAAAGGGCATTAGCCCCACTCTATGTCAGCACAAAATTAATATGGAACCTGGTGCTAAACCCGTTGTTGATCACCAACGTCGGTTAAATCCGAAGATGAGAGAAGTGGTAAGAACGGAAATATTAAAACTTCTGGAAGCAGGTATAATCTATCCTATAGCTGATAGTAGATGGGTAAGTCCTGTTCATTGTGTCCATTCCACAAAGAATTGTTACAGGCTATAGAATGGTAATTGATTTTAGAAAATTAAACAAAGCAACAAGAAAAGATCATTACCCTTTGCCTTTTATTGATCTAATGCTTGAAACGTTATCTAAGCATACACACTTTTGCTTCCTTGTGGATATTCTGGCTTTTCACAAATACCTGTTTCTCAACCTGATCAAGAAAAGACCACTTTTACTTGTCCCTTTTGGAACCTATGCTTATAGACGTATGCCTTTTGGTTTATGTAATGCACCTGCTACCTTTCAAAGATGTATGACTGCTATATTCTCTGACTTTTGTGAAAAGATTGTTGAGGTTTTCATGGATGACTTCTCTGTTTATGGGAAGTCTTTTGATGATTGTTTAAGCAATCTTGATCGAGTTTTGCAGAGATGTGAACAAACAAATCTTGTCTTGAATTGGGAGAAGTGCCACTTTATGGTTAATGAAGGCATTGTCTTGGGTCATAAAATTTCTGAAAGAGGTATTGAAGTGGACAAAGCTAAGGTTGATGCAATTGAGAAAATGCCATGTCCTAAAGATATAAAAGGTATTCGTAGTTTCCTAGGTCATGCTGGTTTCTATAGGAGATTTATCAAAGACTTTTCTAAAATTTCTAGGCCTCTTACTAGTCTTTTGCAAAAGGATATTCCTTTTGTTTTTTATGATGATTGTTTAGAAGCCTTTGAAACACTCAAGAAAGCCTTAATTTCTGCACCTATTGTTCAACCACCTGATTGGAACTTGCCTTTTGAAATTATGTGTGATGCTAGTGATTATGCTGTTGGTGCTGTTCTAGGACAAAGAGTTGATAAGAAATTGAATGTTATTCATTATGCTAGTAAAACTCTAGACAGTGCTCAAAGAAATTATGCTACTACTGAAAAAGAATTCTTAGTAGTGGTGTTTGCTTGTGATAAATTTAGACCTTATATTGTTGATTCCAAAGTAACTGTTCACAGACCATGCTGCTATTAAATATCTTATGGAAAAGAAAGATGCTAAACCTAGACTTATTCGATGGGTTCTCTTGTTACAAGAATTTGATTTACGTATCATTGATAGAAAAGGAGCTGAGAACCTAGTAGCTAATAATTTATTAGGCTTGAAAATGTGCCTGATGACCCACTACATATTGATGACAGTTTTCCTGATGAGCAGTTAGCTGCAATAAATGTTGCTCACAGTACTCCTTGGTATGCTGACTATGCTAATTACATTGTTGCTAAATATTTACCACCTAGCTTTGCATACCAACAAAATAAAACATTCTTCTATGATTTGAGACATTATTTTTGGGATGACCCACATATTTATAAAGAAGGAGTAGCTGGTATTATTAGACGTTGTGTACCTAAGCATGAACAGGGACAAATCTTACGGAAATGTCACTCCAAAGCTTATGGAGGGCATCATGCTGGAGATAGAACTGCTCACAAGGTATTGCAGTCTGGATTTTATTGGCCTACTCTCTTCAAGGGTGCCTGTAAGTACGTCTCATCTTGTGATGAATATCACAGAATAGGTAATATCGGCAAGCATCAAGAAATGCCTATGAATTATTCACTTGCTGTTGAACCATTTGATGTTTGGGGATTTGATTACATGAGACCTTTTCCTTCCTCTAATGGGTATAAACATATTTTGGTTGCTGTTGATTATGTTACTAAATGGGTAGAAGCTATTCCAACCAGTAGTGCTGATCACAACACCTCTATTAAAATGCTTAAGGAAGTTATTTTCCCAAGGTTTGGAGTCCCTAGATATTTAATGACTGATGGTGGTTCACACTTTATTCATGGTGCTTTCCGTAAAATGCTTGCCAAATATGATGTTAACCATAGAATCGCATCACCTTATCATCCTCAGTCTAGTGGTCAAGTTGAACTTAGCAATAGAGAAATAAAATTAATTTTGCAAAAGACTGTCAATAGGTCCAGGAAGAATTGGTCTAAGAAATTAGATGATGCACTTTGGGCTTATAGAACAGCATATAAAAATCCTATGGGTATGTCTCCTTATAAAATGGTTTATGGAAAAGCTTGTCATTTGCCTCTTGAGTTAGAACATAAAGCATTTTGGGCATCAAAGAGCTCAACTATGATTTCAAACTTGCTGGTGAAAAGAGGTTATTTGATATTAGCTCATTAGATGAATGGAGAACCCAAGCTTATGAAAATGCAAAATTATTCAAAGAAAAAGTTAAAAGATGGCATGACAAAAGAATCCAAAAGCATGAGTTTAAAGTCGGAGAATATGTTCTTTTGTACAACTCTCATTTTAGATTCTTTGCAGGAAAACTCCTCTCAAAATGGGAAGGCCCCTATGTTATCGAGGAGGTTTATCGGTCTGGAGCCATCAAAATAAATAATTCTGAAGGTACTAACCCGAAGGTTGTCAATGGACAACGAATAAAACATTATATCTCAGGTACGCCCATTAATGTTGAAAGTAATATTATCCAAACTTCGACACCAGAAGAACACATAAACGAGTCCTTCCGGAACACCCCAGAATCGTGAAAATAAGGAGGTACGTGATATAGTAAGTAAACGGACTCTGAAAAATTTGCAAAAATATTTTTTATCAGTTTTGGAATATTTAAAAATTTAGGAAATAAAGAAACTTCCAGGAAGCGTACCCTGGTGGGCACAAGACACCAGGGCACGCCGGGCTTTCCTGGCGCGCCCAGGTGGGTTGTGCCCACGTGGGACACCTTTCGGACTCCATTTTCTACCGTATGCTTGTCCTCCAAGGTAAAAAAATCTATATATACTTCCTGAACCTGTTAATCACCGTATCGCGAAGAAATCCTCTGTTTTCTTTTCTTGCTGTTTTCTACGCAGTTTTGAAAATATGTCGTCTCAAGACTCTGACGGAGAGAGCTATGTCTGACATCTTATTGCTGACCCAAAGACCTACGGGGACCTATCTCCCTATAGTCGAACTACGGATGACGAGGAGGATGCTCACTTTATGAGGATCGATGATTCAAGCTCAGAGGAGGAGGATGTTCCTCTACCTCAACCTGGGGATATGCACGTGGAGTTCAAGAAGTCAAGTCTCCCTAAGAGAGCTAACCGTTCTAAAAATCAATCTATTCCTTCTCGTTTCCAGGAGAAAAGCAAAGGGGATTTATGTGACAAGATCTTGAAGCTGGAGTTGGAAGTCGATGATTTAAAGGAGGAAATTTCTCTCCTCAACTACAATATGAAAAAGTTGAAGGCACAATTTTCATCGCCACCACCATCTTGTTCACCACCAAAGGAGAACTGAGTATCGGGTATGGGCACTCCCCTTGGCTTCCGCCAAGCTTGGGGGAGGTGCCCCGGTATCGTATCATCCCACTATCTTTTTTGCTTTTACTTATTTTAGTTTGATCTTTTTCTTTAGATGAATAAAAGTTTAATTCGATCCTTTCTTCTTTGAGAGTTTGCTTAGTGATCTATCCTTGTAATCATGTGCAAGTTATATAATAAAGTTTAGTTTGAGTTTTTGCTTTCTTTACTTTCATGTTGCAATTAAAGAAAAGAAATAAGAAAGAAAAAAGAGAAAGGAAATAAATAAAAGAAAGGAAATAAATTAATAAGATCATATCCTAATCCTATGGTAGGTGATAGCACCACATATGGAAAAGTATAAGTAGAAAATTTTATTAGAGATTGACAAACATAGCATTAGTTAATGATGCAACTCATAAAAGAATTAATAAGGGAAGAGAAGATTCACATATAAATATACTATCCTAGAAATCTTTTGTGATTGTGAGCCCTCATCAAAATATTATATGCCCAAATTGTTAACGTTGGACAAGGAAGACAACTTAATGGTTTATGTTTGTTTATATTCACATATAAGTCATATTGTCATAGATCCTTTAACATGTGATGCTTGCCCCCTATCTTTGCTAGCCAAAAAAAATCTGCACTAAGTAGAGATACTACTTGTGCATCCAAAAACCCTTAAACCCAAATCTTATTTTCAAGTGTCCACCATACCTACCTAGGGATTGAGCAAGATCCCTCAAGTAAGTTGTCATCGGTGCAAAAAGGCAATAAAAATTGCTTCTAAATGTGTGAGATCATTTAGTGTAAGAGAAAATTGAGCGTTGCACGAACTTGTGATGGTGAAGAATAAAAGCGATAGACTGCATAATAAAGGTCGCTATCACAAGGGGCAATGCAACGTGATGTTCTTTTGCACTAAGGGGTTGAGCATACAAACAAATAAGCGCATGGCAACCTCTGCTTCCCTCTGCGAAGGGCCTATCTTTTACTTTTATGTATTACTTTTATGCAAAGAGTCAAAGTTTTCCTTCTATTCCTTTTTATTTTTCTCCTTTGGCAAGCATCATGTGGTGAGGAAAGATCTAGGCACATATGTCCAGTTGAATATAGATAGCATGAGTTATTATTGTTGACATCACCCTTGAGGTGAATACGTTGGGAGGCGAAACTATAAGCCCCTATCTTTCTATGTGTCCGGTTGAAACGTTTTGCTCATGTGTATGCGGTGAGTGTTAGCAATCATAGAAGACTATATGATGGTTGAGTATGTGGACTTGCCTAAAGGCTCCGATACGTGACCCTTCCTGAAAAGATGATGAATTGTAGTTGCAAAGTTGACTGAGAACATAGTTTGTTGGTTTTAATAGAGTTTTTGCTTTATACTTCGATTGTGTGATGAACTGTTACTTATTGATGAGAAGTATATGATAAAAGTTCTATGACAAAAGTCTTATGTTTAAATTTGTTGCTGTTATAATAATCTACATGATGCTTCTATGTCCGTATTTTGTTTTTTTCGACACCTCTCTCTCAAAGCATGTGGACATGTTTTTCGATTTCGGTTTTCGCTTGAGGACAAGCGAGGTCTAAGCTTGGGCGAGTTGATACGTCCATTTTGCATCATGTTTCTTACTATTATTTATAATGTTTTTATCCATAATAATGCTTTTTGGAGTAATTCTAATGCCTTTTCTCTCATAATATGCAAGGTACACACCAAGAGGGAGAATTCCAGCAGCTGTAAATCTAGACCTGGAAAAGCTACGTCAGGCTACCTATTCTACACAACTCCAAACAAGATGAAACTTCACAGAGATTTTTATGGAATATTTGAGGAATATTGGAGCAAATAACTACCAGAGGGGGCCCACCAGGTGGGCACAACCCACCTGGGCGTGCGAGGGAGCCCAGGCGCGCCCTTGTGGTTTGTGCTCACCCAGGCCCACCTCCGGTGCCCATCTCCTGGTATATAGGTCATTTTGACCTAGAAAAAAATAAGGAGAGGACTTTCGGGACGGAGCACCACCGTCTCGAGGCGGAACTTGGGCAGGAGCACTTTTGCCCTCTGGCGGAGCGATTCCGCCAAGGGAACTTCCCTCCGGAGGGGGAAATCATCGTCATCCACATCACCAACAACTCTCCCATCTTGGGGAGGGAAATCTCCATCAACATCTTCAACAACACCATCTCATCATTTTTTAATTTTTTGGAATTAAAATGCCATGGCATGCACTCCATGCATGTGCCCATGCCTTGACAGCAATATGTTTGAAAATTCCTTCTAATTTACTGCACATGGAATTAACTTGCACAGAAGTACACAAAAATATGATTTTTCAAACCATTTTGATTAGGCGTTGCATATATATGTAGTTCAAATTTGAATTACGGTCATTAAATGGTTAGAAAATCACTTAAATGTCTTTAGAAGGTCAAATGACCCCTGAAATTTACCAAATTTTCACATGACAGTTGCACGTTAAACGTAGGAAAAAATTTTGAAGGCCGTAAGAGGAAGCTATCTCCCGTTCATCATCAAACATGAATTGTTCCCTCTCGGAACCACGAACCTTCTAGCGAGTTGCTCCGGTTTGTGAGGGGTGTGTGTCCAAACATTCGTCAAACATGCCAATTTCTTTACCACATCATCTTGGTGGCATGACATTAAATCAAGCAAGGTTTCATGTTTTTCTGATCATTTTTTATTTTTCTGGAATTAAAATGCCATGGCATGCACTCCATGCATGTGCCCATGCCTTGACACCAATATGTTTGAAAATTCCTTCTAATTTACTGCACATGGAATTAACTCGCACACAAGTACACAAAAATATGATTTTTCAAACCGTTATGGTTAGGCGTTGCAAGTAGATGTAGTTCAATTTGGAATTATGATCATTAAATGGTTAGAAAATCACTTAAATGTCTTTAAAAGGTCAAATGACCCCTAAAATTTACCAAAATTTCACATGACAGTTGTAGTAGTGCACGTTAAACGTAGGAAAAAATTTGAAGGCCGTAAGAGGAAGCTATCTCCCGTTCGTCATCAAACATGCATTGTTCCCTCTCGGAACCACGAACTTTCTAGCGAGTTGCTCCGGTTTGTGAGGGGTGTGTGTCCAAACGTTCGTCAAACATGCCAATTTCTTTACCACATCCTCTTGGTGGCATGACATTACATCAACCAAGGTTTCATGTGTTTTTGATCATTTTTCTATTTTTTGAATTAAAATGCCATGTCACTCCATGCATACGTATGCATGTGTCCACACTACAAAAAAGACACATCCGTGACATTTTGGGCCGAACGAATTTTTTCCTGTCATACTTATGACACTTATATGATGATAATTGTGACAAAACCCGGTATCATCATAGATGTGGTGGGGTCCTACTTCTATGACAAAAAATCATGACAGAAAATGGGCTTTTCGTCCTGGGCAGGCCGGAGACGTAGCTGCATGACATTCTTTGGGCCGTCCATGATGGAAAAAACCGTGGTAGAAGCGAGGGCGAGGAAAATATCGGGGTGTTCCCGGTTACGGTGGGTGGTCGGGGCCGAGCGATGCGCGTTTCTCTCGTACACGCAACGCGCGTGGGTGCGAGGCGTTTGGCTCTAACTGAACCTAAGCGAGGCATTGGGCTCTAACTAAACCCGAGCGATTACACTGCAGGCTACGCGTTACTGAACCCGAGCGATCGATCGATGGCTGTTAACTGAACCCGATCGAGCAATTCCTTCGCTACTGCTGCTAACTGAAGCCGATTGATGCTGCCTCTGGATGAACAGTGAGTGTTGCTGGGGGGTTTGGATGAACAGTTCCTGGTGGGGGTGGAGGAACAGGACCCCGTGGCGTTGCCTCTGGATGAACAGGACCCCAATCATTCAAGCCGGTTGGGGCTGGATGAACAGGACCCCGTGGAGGGCATGCAGGATGAACAGGACCACCCCGTGGAGGGCAGGATGAACAGTAGACTGTGGAGGGCTGGATGAACAGTAGCCCGTGGAGAGGGCTGGTTGAACAGTAGCCGGTGGAGTAGCGCGCGGTGGAGGCTGGATGAACAGGAGCCCGTGGATGAACAGTCACAGGTGGAGGCTGGAGGAGGTCGACGGTGGATGAACAGTATCCCGTGGAGGCTGGAGGAGGTTGACGGTGGAGATGAACAGTATTCCGTGGAGTCCCGTTTTGCGGTATGCCACACCCCTCCCGATTAACAGGACCCCCGTTTCGACCGTAGCGCTCCAACACAAGTCAGTTTCCTCCGTTTTGCGGTACGCCACACCCCTCCCGATCAACAGGACCCCCGTTTCGACCGTAGGAGCTCCGTTTCCTCCGTTTTGTGGTACGCCAGACCCCTCCCGATGAACAAGATCCCGTTTCGACCGTAGGAGGTCTGTTTCCTCCGTTTTGCGGTACGCCAGACCCCTCCCGATGAACAAGATCCCGTTTCGAACATGGCCGGTTGAACACAAGGCTGTTTCCTCCGTTCTGCGGTACGCCATGCCTCCTTTCCATCGGCTGTTCCGTCCAAGCCGGTGGCTCCCACGTGTTCCGTTGCCTCCCGATGAACACGACGCATTCCGTTGCCTCCCCATGAACACGACGATGATGTTTCTCCGTTCCGACCCAGCCATGTACACGAGCCCTGGCCGTACGTACGCGCGATTAGGCGTTCGAGACCCCGCCCGTATGTACGTACGTGGCCGTATTTACTTTCTTGCACCCTGGCCGCTGTACGTACGTGTACATGCTACGTGCGCGCCTCTACTACAACACGTGCGCGCCTCTACATCGACCAGTATGTACGTACACGTTCGCGATCAGAATGACAATGCTACATATGCTTCGACTAGGTGTGTCCCGACTGTGAGGCACTTCCTTGCCTGCGAAGATGTAGCTGGTGGGTCCCAGCAGTCAGGGGGACGAATCGTTTTTTTGCCCGGACGCACTTCCTTGCGTTCGAAGATGTAGCTGGCGGGTCCCAGCAGTTAGGGGGAAACGTTTTTTGGCGAAATACGGTGGCCCGTCTGGTGGGTCCCCGCTGTCAGGTGGAGGAATAATTATTTTGAGTATAATAAGGAGGCACTTCCTTGCTGCGGCCGTGGACCCAGCTATCAGCCTTTCCACGTACAGTACTCTTCCGATGGAAGTCGTTCCTTGACCAAGTTGACCACGCTGCGCCGAGAGCACCAGGGCGGTGGATGATGGCGAGGCCTAGGAAGGGGGCGACGCGGAGCCGGGGAAGACGTGGCAGTGGAAGCCCGCGCGAAGAGGAGTACGAGGGTTCACTGGTTCGGCTGCGGTGTGAGGCTGTCGTCGCCGCAGGGCCTGGCCAGCGGTGGGAATAGTAGGGGGCGGTGAGGCCTCCGCGGCAGCACATCCGCCCATGGGAAGCAGGAGCATGCGGCACGACAAGCGTTGCTTTGGGAGGCTGGAGCAACAAGACCAGAGGTTGAAGAAGAACTACGGCCGTTGGATGGACATCGTACGGTCACTGGAGCTAGTATCGTTCATATTGACTAGGTTGACAAAGCACTCCGTCCCCGTCAACTTAGTAGGCCCACAAGTCAGCCTCCCACCTGTGGGGAACGTAGTAATTTCAAAAAAATTCCTACGCACATGCAACATCATGGTGATGGATAGCAACGAGAGGGAAGAGTGTGTCCACGTACCCTTGTAGAGCCAAAGCGGAAGCGTACGTCTTCACGATCCGACCGATCAAGCACCGAACGCACGGCACCTCCGAGTTCTGCACACGTTCAACTCGATGACGTCCCTCGAACTCCGATCCAGCCGAGTGTTGAGAAAGAGTTTTGTCAGCACGATGGCGTGGTGACGATGATGATGTTCTACCGACGCAGGGCTTCGCCTAAGCACCGCTACAATATTATCGAGGTGGATTATGGTGGAGGGGGGCACCGCACACGGCTAAGAGATCAATGATCAATTATTGTGTCTATGGGTGCCCCCTCCTCCGTATATAAAGGGGGAGGAGAGGGCCGGCCAGGGAGAGGTGGCGCGCCCAAGGGGGGAGTCCTACTCCCACCGGGAGTAGGATCCCTCCTTTTCCTATTTGGAGAGGGAGAGGGAAGGAAGAGGAAGGAGGGAGGAAGGAAAGGGGGGCCGGCCCCCTCCCAATTCGGATTGGGCTTGGGGGGGCGCCCCCTCCCTTGCTCCTTTCCCCTCCTTTCCACTAAAGCCCATTAAGGCCCATATACCTCCCAGGGGGTTCCGATAACCTCCAGGTGCTCCGGTATAATCCCGATCTCACCCGGAACCATTCCGGTGTCCAAATATAGTCGTCCAATATATCGATCTTTATGTCTCGAGCATTTCGAGACTCCTCGTCATGTCCGTGATCACATCCGGGACTCCGAACTACCTTCGGTACATCAAAATACATAAACTCGTAATATGACCGTCATCGAACTTTAAGCGTGCGGACCCTACGGGTTCGAGAACAATGTAGACATGACCGAGACACGTCTCCGGTCAATAACCAATAGCAGAACCTGGATGCTCATATTGGCTGCCACATATTCTACGAAGATCTTTATCGGTCAAACCACATAACAACATACGTTGTTCCCTTTGTCATCGGTATGTTACTTGCCCGAGATTCGATCGTCGGTATCTCAATACCTAGTTCAATCTCGTTACCGGCAAGTCTCTTTACTCGTTCCGTAATACATCATCCCGCAACTAACTCATTAGTTACAATGCTTGCAAGGCTTATAGTGATGTGCATTACCGAGTGGGCCCAGAGATACCTCTCCGACAATCGGAGTGACAAATCCTAATCTCGAAATACGCCAACCCAACAAGTACCTTCGAAGACACCTGTAGAGCACCTTTATAATCACCCAGTTACGTTGTGATGTTTGGTAGCACACAAAGTGTTCCTCCGGTAAACGGGAGTTGCATAATCTCATAGTCATAGGAACATGTATAATTCATGAAGAAAGCAATAACAACATACTAAACGATCGAGTGCTAAGCTAACGGAATGGGTCAAGTCAATCACATCATTCTCCTAATGATGTGATCCCGTTAATCAAATGACAACTCTTTGTTCATGGCTAGGAAACATAACCATCTTTGATTAACGAGCTAGTCAAGTAGAGGCATACTAGTGACACTCTGTTTGTCTATGTATTCACACATGTATCATGTTTCCGGTTCATACAATTCTAGCATGAATAATAAACATTTATCATGATATAAGGAAATAAATAATAACTTTATTATTGCCTCTATGGCATATTTCCTTCAGTCTCCCACTTGCAATAGAGTCAATAATCTAGATTACACAGTAATGATTCTAACACCCATGGAGCCTTGGTGCTGTTGATGTTTTGCTCGTGGAAGAGGCTTAGTCAACGGGTCTGCAACATTCAGATCCGTATGTATCTTGCAAATCTCTATGTCTCCCACCTGGACTTGATCCCGGATGGAGTTGAAGCGTCTCTTGATGTGCTTGGTTCTCTTGTGAAATCTGGATTCCTTTGCTAAAGCAATTGCACCAGTATTGTCACAAAAGATTTTCATTGGACCCGATGCACTAGGTATGACACCTAGATCGGATATGAACTCCTTCATCCAGACTCCTTCATTTGCTGCTTCCGAAGCAGCTATGTACTCCGCTTCACATGTAGATCCCGCTACGACGCTTTGTTTAGAACTGCACCAACTAACAGCTCCACCGTTCAATATAAACACGTATCCGGTTAGCGATTTAGAATCATCCGGATCAGTGTCAAAGTTTGCATCGACGTAACCGTTTACGACGAGCTCTTTGTCACCTCCATAAACGAGAAACATATCCTTAGTCCTTCTCAAGTATTTCAGGATGTTCTTGACCGCTGTCCAGTGATCCAGTCCTGGATTACTTTGGTACCTCCCTGCTAAACTAATAGCAAGGCACACATCAGGTCTGGTACACAGCATTGCATACATGATAGAGCCTATGGCTGAAGCATAGGGAACATCTTTCATTTTCTCTCTATCTTCTGCAGTGGTCGGGCATTGAGTCTTACTCAACTTCACACCTTGTAACACAGGCAAGAACCCTTTCTTTGCTTGATCCATTTTGAACTTCTTCAAAATTTTGTCAAGGTATGTGCTTTGTGAAAGTCCTATTAAGCGTATTGATCTATCTCTATAGATCTTGATGCCCAATATATAAGCAGCTTCACCGAGGTCTTTCATTGAAAAACTCTTATTCAAATATCGTTTTATGCTATCCAGAAATTCTATATCATTTCCGATCAGTAATATGTCATCCACATATAATATCAGAAATGCTACAGAGCTCCCACTCACTTTCTTGTAAATACAGGCTTCTCCAAAAGTCTGTATCAAACCATATGCTTTGATCACACTATCAAAACGTTTATTCCAACTCCGAGAGGTTTGCACCAGTCCATAAATGGATCGCTGGAGCTTGCACACTTTATTAGCTCCCTTTGGATCGACAAAACCTTCTGGTTGCATCATATACAACTCTTCTTCCAGAAATCCATTCAGGAATGCAGTTTTGACATCCATTTGCCAAATTTCATATTCATAAAATGCGGCAATTGCTAACATGATTCGGACAGACTTAAGCATCGCTACGGGTGAGAAAGTCTCATCGTAGTCAACCCCTTGAACTTGTCAAAAACCTTTTGCAACAAGTCGAGCTTTATAGATAGTAACATTACCATCAGCGTCAGTCTTCTTCTTGAAGATCCATTTATTCTCAATGGCCTGTCGATCATCGGGCAAGTCAACCAAAGTCCACACTTTGTTCTCATACATGGATCCCATCTCAGATTTCATGGCCTCAAGCCATTTTGCGGAATCTGGGCTCACCATCGCTTCTTCATAGTTCATAGGTTCGTCATGGTCTAATAACATAACCTCCATAACAGGATTACCGTACCACTCTGGTGCGGATCTTACTCTGGTTGACCTACGAGGTTCAGTAACAACTTGATCTGAAGTTTCATGATCATCATCATTAACTTCCTCACTAATTGGTATAGACGTCACAGGAACCGGTTTCTGTGATGAACTATTTTCCAATAAGGGAGCAGGTACAATTACCTCATCAAGTTCTACTATCCTCCCACTCACTTCTTTCGAGAGAAACTCCTTCTCTAGAAAGGATCCATTCTTGGCAACGAATGTCTTGCCTTCGGATCTGTGATAGAAGGTGTACCTAACAGTTTCCTTTGGGTATCCTATGAAGACATATTTCTCCGATTTGGGTTCGAGCTTACCAAGTTGAAGCTTTTTCACATAAGCATCGCAGCCCCAAACTTTAAGAAACAACAACTTTGGTTTCTTGCCAAACCACAGTTCATAAGGCATCGTCTCAACGAATTTTGATGGTGCCCTATTTAACGTGAATGCGGCCGTCTCTAAAGCATAACCCCAAAACGATAGCGGTAAATTAGTAAGAGACATCAGAGATCGCACCATATCTAGTAAAGTATGATTACGATGTTCGGACACACCATTACGCTGTGGTGTTCCGGGTGGCGTGAGTTGCGAAACTATTCCGCATTGTTTCAAATGTAGACCAAACTCGTAACTCAAATATTCTCCTCCACGATCAGATCGTAGAAACTTTATTTTCTTGTTACGATGATTTTCAACTTCACTCTGAAATTCTTTGAATTTTTCAAATGTTTTAGACTTATGTTTCATTAAGTAGATATACCCGTATCTGCTTAAATCATCTGTGAAGGTGAGAAAATAACGATACCTGCCGCGAGCCTCAACATTCATTGGACCACATACATCAGTATGTATGATCTCCAACAAATCAATTGCTCGCTCCATAGTTCCGGAGAACGGTGTTTTAGTCGTCTTGCCCATGAGGCATGGTTCGCAAGTACCAAGTGATTCATAATCAAGTGATTCCAAAAGTCCATCAGTATGGAGTTTCTTCATGCGCTTTACACCTATATGACCCAAACGGCAGTGCCACAAATAAGTTGCACTATCATTATCAACTCTGCATCTTTTGGCTTCAACATTATTAATATGTGTATCACTACTATCGAGATTCATCAAAAATAGAGCACTCTTCAAGGGTGCATGACCATAAAAGATATTACTCATATAAATAGAACAACCATTATTCTCAGATTTAAATGAATAACCGTCTCGCATTAAACAAGATCCAGATATAATGTTCATGCTCAACGCTGGCACCAAATAACAATTATTTAGGTCTAATACTAATCCGGAAGGTAGATGTAGAGGTAGCGTGCCGACGGCGATCACATCAACTTTCGAACCATTTCCCACGTGCATCGTCACCTCGTCCTTAGCCAGTGTCCGCTTAATCCGTAGTCCCTATTTCGAGTTGCAAATATTAGCAATAGAACGAGTATCAAATACCCAGGTGCTACTGCGAGCTCTGGTAAGGTACACATCAATAACATGTATATCACATATACCTTTGTTCACCTTGCCATCCTTCTTATCCGCGAAATACTTGGGGCAGTTCCGCTTCTTGTGACCAGTCTGCTTGCAGTAGAAGCACTCAGTCTCAGGCTTAGGTCCAGACTTGGGTTTCTTCTCTTGAGCAGCAACTTGTTTGTTGTTCCTTTTGAAGTTCCCCTTCTTCTTCCCTTTGCCCTTTTTCTTGAAATTGGTGGTCTTATTAACCATCAACACTTGATGCTCCTTCTTGATTTCTACCTCCGCAGCCTTTAGCATTGCGAAGAGCTCGGGAATTGTCCTATCCATCCCTTGCATGTTATTGTTCATCACGAAGCTCTTGTAGCTTGGTGGTAGTGATTGAAGAATTCTGTCAATGATGCTATCATCTGGAAGATTAACTCCCAGTTGAATCAAGTGATTGTTATACCCAGACATTCTAAGTATATGCTCACTGACAGAACTAGTCTCCTCCATCTTGCAGCTATAGAACTTATTGGAGACTTCATATCTCTCAATCCGGGCATTTTCTTGAAATATTAACTTCAACTCCTGGAATATCTCATATGCTCCATGACGTTCAAAACGTCGTTGAAGTCCCGGTTCTAAGCCGTAAAGCATGGCACACTGAACTATCGAGTAGTCATCAGCTTTGCTCTACCAGATGTTCATAACATCTGGTGTTGCTCCTACAGCAGGTTTGGCACCTAGCGGTGCTTCCAGGACGTAATTCTTCTATGCAGCAATGAGGATAATCCTCAAGTTACCCAGGCCGTGTAATTGCTACCATCATCTTTCAACTTTGCTTTCTCAAGGAACACATTAAAATTCAACGGAACAACAGCACGAGCCATCTATCTACAACAAACATAGACATGCAAAATACTATCAGGTACTAAGTTCATGATAAATTTAAGTTCAATTAATCATATTACTTAAGAACTTCCACTTAGATAGATATCTCTCTAATCATCTAAGTGATCACGTGATCCAAATCAACTAAACCATCACCGATCATCACGTGAAATGGAGTAGTTTTCAATGGTGAACATCACTATGTTGATCATATCTACTATATGATTCACGCTCGACCTTTCGGTCTCAGTGTTCCGAGGCCATATCTGCATATGCTAGGCTCGTCAAGTTTAACCTGAGTATTCTGCGTGTGCAAAACTGGCTTGCACCCGTTGTAGATGGACGTAGAGCTTATCACACCCGATCATCACGTGGTGTCTGGGCACGATGAACTTTGGCAACCGTGCATACTCAGGGAGAACACTTTTATCTTATAATGCTACCGTCAATCACAGCAAGATAAGATGCATAAAAGATAAACATCACATGCAATCAATATAAGTGATATGATATGGCCATCATCTTCTTGTGCTCGTGATCTCCACTCCGAAGCACCGTCATGATCACCATCGTCACTGGCGCGACACGTTGATCTCCATCGTAGCATCATTGTCGTCTCGCCAACTATTGCTTCTACGACTATCGCTACCGCTTAGTGATAAAGTAAAGCAATTACAGGGCGATTGCATTGCATACAATAAAGCGACAACCATATGGCTCCTGCCAGTTGCCGATAACTCGGTTACAAAAACATGATCATCTCATACAATAAAATATTGCATCATGCTTTGACCATATCACATCACAACATGCCCTGCAAAAACAAGTTAGACGTCCTCTACTTTGTTGTTGCAAGTTTTAGGTGGCTGCTACGGGCTGAGCAAGAACCGTTCTTACCTACGCATCAAAACCACAACGATAGTTCGTCAAGTTAGTGTTGTTTTAACCTTCTCAAGGACCGGGCATAGCCACACTCAGTTCAACTAAAGTTGGAGAAACTGACACCCGCTAGTCACCTGTGTGCATAGCACGGCGGTAAAACCAGTCTCGCGTAAGCGTACGCGTAATGTCGGTCCGGGCCGCTTCATCCAACAAGACAGCCAAACCAAAGTGTGACATGCTGCTAAGCAGTATGACTTGTATCACCCACAACTCACTTGTGTTCTACTCATGCATATAACATCAACGCATAAAACCAGGCTCGGATGCCACTGTTGGGGAATGTAGTAATTTCAAAAAAATTCCTACGCACACGCAAGATCATGGTGATGCATAGCAACGAGAGGGAAGAGTTTGTCCACGTACCTGTTGGGGAACGTAGCAGAAATTCAAAATTTTCTACGCATCACCAAGATCAATCTATGGAGTAATCTAGCAACGAGGGGAAGGGGGGTGCATCTACATACCCTTGTAGATCGCGATGCGGAAGCGTTGCAAGAACGCGGATGAGGGAGTCGTACTCGTAGCGATTCAGATCGCGGTTGATTCCGATCTGAGCACCGAAGAACGGTGCCTCCGCGTTCAACACACGTGCAGCCCGGTGACGTCTCCCACGCCTTGATCCAGCAAGGAGAGAGGGAGAGGTTGGGGAAGACTCCATCCAGCAGCAACACGACGGCGTGGTGGTGATGGAGGAGCGTGGCAATCCCGCAGGGCTTCGCCAAGCACCGCGGGAGAGGAGGATGAGGGAGAGGGGTAGGGTTGCGCCGAAAGAGAGACGTTCTCATGTCTTGGGCAGCCCCAAACCTCAACTATATATAGGGGAGGGGGAGGGCTGCGCCCCCATCTAGGGTTTTCCCCCCAAGGGGTGCGGCCAGCCCTAGATGGGGCTTGGGGGCGGCCAAAGGGGGGAGGAGTGCCTCCCAAGTCAAGTGGAGGCCCTCCCCCTTAGGGTTTCCCCTCTCCCATGCGCATGGGCCTTGGGGGGGCTGGTGCCCCTGGCCCATTAAGGCTAGGGCGCCCCCTTACAGCCCATGCTACTGTATTGGACATGGTGGAACATTTTCCGGACCTCCGGACCCCTCCGGAATCCTCCGGAATCTTCTGGAAGCTTCCCGGTACAATACCGAAAAAACCCAAACTTTTCCCGGAACCCGAACAACAACTTTCCATATATAAATCTTTACCTCCGGACCATTCCGGAACTCCTCGTGACGTCCGGGATCTCATCCGGGACTCCGAAAAACATTCGGTAACCACATACATACTTTTCCTATAACCCTAGCGTCATCGAACCTTAAGTGTGTAGACCCTACGGGTTCGGGAACCATGCAGACATGACCGAGACGTTCTCCGGTCAATAACCAACAGCGGGATCTGGATACCCATGTTGGCTCCCACATGTTCCACGATAATCTCATCGGATGAACCACGATGTCGGGGATTCAATCAATCCCGTATGCAATTCCCTTTGTCTATCGATATGTTACTTGCCCGAGATTCGATCGTCGGTATCCCTATACCTTGTTCAATCTCGTTACCGGCAAGTCTCTTTACTCGTTCCGTAACTCACATCATCCCGTGATCAACTCCTTGGTCACATTGTGCACATTATGATGATGTCCTACCTAGTGGGCCCAGAGATACCTCTCCGTTTACACGGAGTGACAAATCCCAGTCTCGATTCGTGCCAACCCAATAGACACTTTCGGAGATACCTGTAGTGCACTTGTATAGCCACCCAGTTACGTTGTGACGTTTGGTACACCCAAAGCATTCCTACGGTTTCCGGGAGTTGCACAATCTCATGGTCTAAGGAACTGATACTTGACATTAGAAAAGCTCTGAGCAAACGAACTACACGATCTTGTGCTAGGCTTAGGATTGGGTCTTGTCCATCACATCATTCTCCTAATGATGTGATCCCGTTATCAACGACATCCAATGTCCATGGTCAGGAAACTGTAACCATCTATTGATCAACGAGCTAGTCAACTAGAGGCTTACTAGGGACATGATGTTGCGTATGTATCCACACATGTATCTGAGTTTGCTATCAATACAATTCTAGCATGGATAATAAACGATTATCATGAACAAGGAAATATAATAATAACCTATTTATTATTGCCTCTAGGGCATATTTCCAACAGTACCCTCGTAGACCGAAAGCGGAAGCGTTAGCACAACGTGGTTGATGTAGTCGTACGTCTTCACGATCCGACCGATCAAGCACCGAACGCACGGCACCTCCGAGTTCTGCACACGTTCAACTCGATGACGTCCCTCGAACTCCAATCCAGCCGAGTGTTGAGGGAGAGTTTCGTCAGCACGACGGCATGGTGACGATGATGATGTTCTACCGACGCAGGGCTTCGCCTAAGCACCGCTATGATATTATCGAGGTGGATTATGGTGGAGGGGGGCACCGCACACGGCTAAGAGATCAATGATCAATTGTTGTGTCTATGGGGTGCCCCCTCCTCCGTATATAAAGGGGGGAGGAGAGGGCCGGCCAGGGAGAGGTGGCGCGCCCAAGGGGGGAGTCCTACTCCCACCGGGAGTAGGATTCCTCCTTTTCCTATTTGGAGAGGGAGAGGGAAGGAAGAGGAAGGAGGGAGGAAGGAAAGGGGGGACGGCCCCCCTCCCAATTCGGATTGGGCTTGGGGGGCCCCTCCCTTGCTCCTTTCCCCTCCTTTCCACTACAGCCCATTAAGGCCCATATACCTCCCGGGGGGTTCCGATAACCTCCCGGTGCTCCAGTATTATCCTGATCTCACCCGGAACCATTCCGGTGTCCAAATATAGTCGTCCAATATATTGATCTTTATGTCTCGACCATTTCGAGACTCCTCGTCATGTCCGTGATCACATCCGGGACTCTGAACTACCTTCGGTACATCAAAATACATAAACACATAATATAACCGTCATCGAACTTTAAGCGTGCGGACCCTACGGGTTCGAGAACAATGTAGACATGACCGAGACACGTCTCCGGTCTATAACCAATAGCGAAACCTGGATGCTCATATTGGCTCCCACATATTCTACGAAGATCTTTATCGGTCAAACCGCATAACAACATACGTTGTTCCCTTTGTCATCGGTATGTTACTTGCCCGAGATTCGATCGTCAGTATCTCAATACCTAGTTCAATCTCGTTACCGGCAAGTCTCTTTACTCGTTCCGTAATACATCATCCTGCAACTAACTCACTAGTTACAATGCTTGCAAGGCTTACAGTGATGTGCATTACCGAGTGGGCCCAGAGATACCTCTCCGACAATCGGAGTGACAAATCCTAATCTCGAAATACGCCAACCCAACAAGTACCTTCGGAGACACCTGTAGAGCATCTTTATAATCACCCAATTACGTGGTGACGTGTGGTAGCACACAAAGTGTTCCTCCGGTAAACGGGAGTTGCATAATCTCATAGTCATAGGAACATGTATAAGTCATGAAGAAAGCAATAACAACATACTAAACGATCGAGTGCTAAGCTAACAGAATGGGTCAAGTCAATCACATCATTCTCCTAATGATGTGATCCCGTTAATCAAATGACAACTCTTTGTTCATGGCTAGGAAACATAACCATCTTTGCCTAACGAGCTAGTCAAGTAGAGGCATACTAGTGACACTCTGTTTGTCTATGTATTCACACATGTATCATGTTTCCGGTTAATACAATTCTAGCATGAATAATAAACATTTATCATGATATAAGGAAATAAATAATAACTTTATTATTGCCTCTAGGGCATATTTCCTTCACCACCAAGGTGGGTCCCAACCAGCAGGGGGAGTATTCATTTTTTGTGCGTAATAAGGAGGCACTTTCGGTGGGTCCGTGCTGACAGCCAGGGGAACGTTTTTTCACGCAATACGGTGGCCCATCCGGTGGGTCCCAGCAGTCAGGGGGGAAACGTTTTTTCGTGAAATACGGTGGCCCCGTCTGGTGGGTCCTTGCTGTCAGGTGGAGGAATCATTATTTTCCGCGTAATAAGGAGGCACTTCCTTGCTGCCGTCGTGGACCCAGCTGTCAGCCTCTCCACGTACAGTCCATGTCCGATGGAAGCCATTCCTTGACCACGTTGACCACGCCGCGTTCCGTTGCATGCATGCATCCGTGGGTGTGGTGCGTCCCCACTGTCAGCCTCTCACGTACAGTCCTTCCGATGACTCTCGGTTGTTGACCACGTTGACCACACCGTGCTGAGCGCACCAAAGGCCGGTGGACGACGGCGAGGCCCCAGACTGGAACGACCCAGAGATGGGGAAGACGGGGTAGTGGAGTCGCAGATGGAGAAGAGTGGGAAACTTGACCGGTTCGGGTGCGCGGCAGCACAGCCGCGGTGCCGCCCACGGGAGATAGGAGCAAGAACAGAGGTTGAAGAAGGAGCACGGATATTGGATTAACATCCAACGGTCCAGCTTCTAGAATCATTTGTTGATTAAGTTGACAAAGCCCTGCGTACATGTCCGCTTAGTAGGCCCACAAGTCAGCCAGCAAATCTGACGGGTCCCAGCTGTCAACGGGAGGAACAATTTTTTCGCATAACAAGGAGGCACTTCCTTCCGTGCGAAGATACAGCCGATGGGTCCCAGCTGGCAGGTGGAGGAACCATTTTTTTCAGCTTAATAAGGAGGAACTTTCCTTGCGTGTGACCATGGACCTCGTGGGTCCCAGCCGTCAGGCTCTGCACGTACAATCCTCTTCCGAGGACTCTCGTTTGTTGACCACGCCGCACCGAGCGCAGCGAGGCGGTGGACGGCGGCGAGGCCCCGGAGGGAATGACTCGGAGATGGGAAGACGCGGCAGTGGAGTCACAGATTGAGTGGAGGAGAAGGGTTATAACTGGTTCTGGTACGGCATGGGGGTGGAGTCGGTGTAGAATAACAGGAGGTGTGGAGGGATAGCCTGGCCGGCGGTGGGGTAGCGCTTCGCAGCGATGTGTGCTAAGCAGAGCCGCTAGCCACCGGAGGCCGGACCAGGCGGTCCTAGCGACGCTGGAGGAAGAAGATGAGAGAGTGGAGGTGCATGCCGACCAAGTTGACAATGCCCTGCGTAGGCTTCGACCTATTGGCCCACATGTCAGCCTGCAAAATTGTGGCATATATTTAACCCATGTTTTCTAGAATGTACAGTCCATTTTCTGGGCTGGGTGAACAAATAATTTCGCGTCAATGCGGCCCATTTATATTATCTAAGAAATCCCAGCCCATTTGCACTTCCTTCAAATACACGAATTAGCTGGGCTCATTATATATATATAATGTTATGTTAGAAGGAGCAATTAATATCAAAAATAAACCGGAGAGGCACATTTTTTATATACATAATTAACAAATTAGCGAGTTATTGCTCAAAAAAAGGAGCGCGTTATTATTACATTGGTCCTTAAAATCTTCACAAGCTTTTGTACGCAATCACCAGGATTTTCCTTGCCTGTGAGTCAAAAACAACCAGGATTTTCCTTGCCAACTTCCGTTAACCATTTACTTTTATAAGTTAATAACACGTGGGATGTTTTATAATGTATATATAAGTCTCTATAAAATATACGATAATAGTAATAATATAAATATATATAATGTGGTTAAAAAATACATTGGGCTGCCGATCTTTAAGAAAAAGCCATAGGCCGGTATGGACCTCAAAAAATAAGTTGAAACCACTGTCACCGTATGTTCTGGGCTACGCATGTTAAAATACAAAACCTAGGCCTAGGTGATACTTGTTCGCCCTCTAGAAAAAAATGATAACAGATCCCCGAGCGAACTGGATTATAGAGGGGGCTGGCGGCACGACTGAAGAAGCACATCAGGAGCGATTTTTTTCTTCAGTGGATGGCTCTCGATGGCATTTTTTTACTTGCCTCTGCACCATATAACTTGTATTTTTAGCCTCCCAGTCCGTGGTGGACCAGCAGCCCATTTGCTGGAAGGGCCAACCTACAGAAACTAGCACTCGATTTTTCATCAAGCCCCAAAAACAACGCAGTACTATGTTTGTTTTGAGGCCGAAAACATTACGGCAGGGGTTGAGCGGGGGAGGGGGCAAGACAGAGCAAAAAGATTAAAAAGAGCTGATGCGCCGTTGCTACCCTAACAAAGTAGGTGCAATTCTTCTCGGGAAGAAGGTGTGCCGTTGACACCCACACGTCACATACCCCACAGTAGGCATACTAACAAGTTCACACACAAGCACAACAGAAAAGGTAAACATTCGTATCAAACTCAGGTTCACAGGACACGTTCATATTCATAGCCAACATTCACTATCAACAACTCAAAAGATTCATATATACATAAGTTCAGCATGTCTATGGATCCAAATGATTGATAGATCACACAACAATATTCATAGATAATTCACAAAAAGATTCAGATATACACATGTTCAATATGTTTATGCATCCAAATGATTGAGATCACAGCCAATATGATCCATGGACGAACTTTAATTACCTAGGGTACAGATTGGTAAATGGTGTTCAGTCGGAGGTACTTCTTGCTAAAATTAATGCTTGTACGAGTAACCTTTCGAGTACATAAGAGGCAACACAGACAATCTGAACTTTGCTTGTAGGGTTATCCTCAAATAGTGGCCTCGTGGCGAGGGAGGTTTGAGCAACTTGGCCACTACTTTCATCCAACTAGTTTACTGGCTCATCTTGGTCCTGTAGCTCGCCAAAATTCTACATTGCAGACTGGTAAATGGTGTTCAGTCGGAGGTACTTCTTGCTAAAATTAATGCTTGTACGAGTAAACTTTCGAGTACATAAGAGGCAACACAGACAATCTGAACTTTGCTTGTAGGTTTATCCTCAAATAGTGGCCTCGTGCCGAGGGAGGTTTGAGCAACTTGGCCACTACTTTCATCCAACTAGTTTACTGGCTCATCTTGGTCCTGTAGCTCGCCAAAATTCTACATTGCATACGAGAAAGGAGGCGGTTGAGAAAATGAACCACCCAAATTTTTTGTGCAGTTCAACTGAAATGGAGCATCCCTGGCGTGCAGACTGATTAAGTGCCAGATGAATATACGCGTCAACCAACTTGTCTGGAATCTTTAGACTCCATGCCATACAGTTCGCTGCCATATCTGCCGATAACCAAAAGGCACAAGTTGGGACCAAAGACTGGACTGTGTTTTTCTGGGCTATGTGCCAAGCAATATTTTTAGTGTTCACTCTCCTAATACTTGGAGTTTGACAACTGGTTGACACCGGTTGATACTCGAATGAATATAGGCACTTCTTGTCAACATCGATGCTTGTCTGAGTGAACTTTGGAGTACATAGCAGCAGCATAAGTATCTGTCCATCTGATCTTTTTGTGCAGTTCTACTAAAATCACCCAATGCAATGATTTTCCTGCGAGTTCAGGCTCCAAGTTACTCCTTTATAAAATCGTCAAAAAGTAGCACAATACCAAATTACCAATACATGACAAGCACAATAATCAGGATAAAGACCAGTACCAACCTGTGTGAGGTAGCATATCAATTACTTTTTCCTTTGACTGGAAGCCGAGATAAGCGAAGCGACTGACAGCAAAGGAAGAAAGCAGGCCCAGATTAGCGACTGACAGGAAAGGACGGAAGCTGTCGAGGCAATGAAGCACCCAAACTTTTTGTGAAGTTCCACCAAAATCAAGCATCCCTGTTGGCACATATATTGAGAGAGTGAGATTACTGTAATAGTGGGACTAGTTGATGAAACATACACTAACAAATAGAAGCACCCTCATTATCTTAATGGGTAAAGTTAGCAACATAGTAGTCTTGCTTAAAGAGAGGTATTATTTTATTTAATCAGTGCCAATTAGCTCAACACTCAAAGCATTGCCATGTATCATAGGTTGCAAAACTTTAACGTGCAAAGATAAAGGAGTTTCTCATGACAGTAGCACGATACAAATAGAGATGACAGCAAACTAATATGGATGAAGGCCTTAGGCCCGTACCAACCTGAGGAAAAAAGCTTATTCATGTAGTCCCATAAGAGATGATAAAGCACTCACTGGAATCACTCAATAGTATATATTTTTGTGCACTTCAAATGTATGGTTGAAATCACTCTTGTTTACCAGTGCTGAGATTATATCGAAAGATTATCAAGAACTTCCAGCAGAATTAAAGCACAGGCTGGGATACAGTTCATTGTATTGTCTTGTGTAGTTCCACTAAAATGTATGATTGGCACAACATGATCCCTGTTTGCACAAGTAGGAACAAGGTGAAACCTTCATTAGCTTACTGAGAAAGGATAGAAAGACATTAGCATATTACTCTAACAGTAGCATCAAATTCATGATGGACAATACGCAAAACATTGCCTCATTGAAGCAATGGCAATAAATTGACATGCAAAACAATAGCACTATGATGTCATGACACTAATAATATTCCCTCCCTGCTCCACCACATGATTCACCTCCATAGACAAACATACACACGTACATGATTCAGCATAGGGTGCTACTAAAGATTTGTTTAACTCCGACAGGAAAATTAGGCAACAATAAATTAGTGGTACTAAAGTACTCCTAATTAATTAAGTGAGACAACAAAAGTGGAAGGGCTCCCTGGAGGATCGTCTCACATGTAAGGTAGTCGTTGCCGGAGCCCTTGAATGGCCTCGACTGAGGCCTCTGGCTTCAGCAAGATCGCCTTGGCACTGTTTATTCTTCTTCTTCCTCTTCATGCTCTGTTTCTCATTCTCCTCACCAGTTGGTGAAACCAAGTACATGATTGGCCTTCTATTTCAGAATTGGTTTTGTAAGTGAGGGAGTACAAGTGTACTAGTAAAAAATAGCATTATTTTCTCATGGCAGTCGCAAAATAGAGATGAACACATGCATTAAATATCATTCTTACCTAAAGGAAGGTTATGGTGCGAATATGGATGATGAGGATTGGAACACAGATCTCCCTTTGTGCAGTTCCACCGAAATGAACCAACTGTTCCATTCTGACATTCCAGTTAAACAACACAAAAGTCACTTCTTTTAAGAAGAGTTTTGTGCAGTGCACCAAAAGGTCACAATAGCAACCAGGTGAAATGGATATCCCTGTTTACACAAAAATCTATAGAGGAAACAGTCAGAGTCTCAAACAATTACAGGCAAAAACATTTGGCTAAACTTGTCATGGCTTATAACAGTGGCATGGCTTCATTTTTACCAGGGGCATTAGATTAAGAACAACTAAATATGTGGTATAAGGGCATGGGACAGTGGGTGCACCAGCAGTCCAGCACCATGTGCCTAAACAGGGGCATAAAGTGGTGATTCATAGTTTGTTACCCCGAGAAACAAACATCCAAGAAACATATCTGGGTTGGTCCCATTTTTGTTCACTCTAGCCACCTACTCCCATGTGTGGATAGCAAATCTAGTCCTGGTCATACCACTGTGTTCAGCATTATCCCTATATTTCCCTTTTCGACCAAGAGACCGGTTGGATGACCAGTCTGTACTACTTTCACCCCCTTTCCTTCCTGTTTGTACCATGTCCGATGTACTACAAACTAAATTCCCCCACCCCCACTTTATTTCTTGTTTGAACCAAGTACAAGATTCGACTCCATGAAGTAGCTTTACCTCTAACAATAGAAAAAAGGTGATGTTGGACCATCCGATCGAGAGGGGCTGAGAGGTAGAAAATGATGCACATGCAGCGACGTAGCGAGCTGGGAAAGTAGAGCTAAGGCGGTTTCCAAGGAAGATATACCTGAAGGTCGTCGGGATGTGGATAGGTGGGTAGCGGCAGGTCAGATCCGCCCACACTAGGGCAAGGACGAAGGGATCGGAGGACTTCCCGCGCCGGTGATTGGCCAGAGATAACGGTGCGGCCAGTAGTGGGTCTCCTCCCTCGTTGTCGACGACGGCCTAAACGCTGCCCCTCCCCCCTTCCCCGGCGGAGGGGGATACGTCCGGATCCGTAACCAGCGGTGAGGATAGAAAGACAATGCTTTTTGAAGGGAGAAAGACAGTGTTACCACCCCTATATTGTTTAGATCTGGAGAGGATTAGAGTGTGTGAATAGAGCAACCCTAGCACGCAAGCGCGGAGGCTCCGGCCTATATATACGAAGTGGGGTAGTTTTCCTTTTTCACTCCATCAAAACAATCGTTTAAAATTGTGTACTACGTGCCAGGTCGCCGTTTTTTTAGTTGTTGATTGTTTTTTGAGGTAGCTACCCGCTTGTTCCAAGTGGAATTACGGTGTGCCAGGTTGCACTTCGTATCGTCGAAGTCTGGTACAAGTCCCTCCATTAAATGAACAACCACCCCCTCGTAAAAATTGTGAACAAGCCCACGGCTAAAATTATTGGAAACGTGGGTTGCCAAATATAAGTGTTTTTAGAGATTGCAACAAGTGACTACATACGAAGCAAAATATGTCTGCATACATCCATATGTGGTAGTCCATTTGAAATGTGTAAAAAGACATATATCGAGTGCAGTGCTTTGATGTGTCGCGTCAACTCATACAAGACCGAGAAGTTTGATTACTACAACGCCCTCTCCCTCGTGGACTGAGCTCCGGTGCCTTAAGTGCACCTGCCTTTAGCTGCATGACAGGTGGGCCAACCACCTGTTGGGCCCACCTGTCATAGACGCAAAGGCAGGAGCAGTAAGTCAATGAAGCTGCGTCCCTCCCTCGCGCATGAGCGTGGTAGCTAGCAGGACTAGTAGGAGCTTTCGCTACACGCTTCTTGACGGCGGCGAACTTGCGGATGGAGTTGACCATCATGTCGTCCATGCGAGAGGCGAAGCCGGCGTCGGCGAGGGCTACGACGCCCGCGGTCGCCAGCACCGTCTGGAAACGCTGCGCGGTGTGGGGCCGCAGGCCGGCGCCTTGGATGATTTGGCATAACCGACTGCCGCTCACGACCATCGCCTCCATAGGTGCTTCTGGCTTCTGGTCACTTGGTCTTTTTTTAAACGGAACACTTGATTCCATAACTCACACAGGTCCAGCCAAGATGCTGGCCATACGAACATTTACATCATCTGGCATGTCCTCTAGCCAGAACTCCTGATCAACTTGGTGACGGGCACCGTAGGCAGCTAACTCGCGGGGCGAAGCTAAAAGAAACATGGCTAAAGTTCATTTGCACGAAATCACGGATTTCTTGGAGTGAGTAGTGTTGCGCAGAGACTGGGAGTGAGCAGTGTTGCGCAGAGACTAGGAGTAGATGGATTGGAGGGGTGGGGATTTGCTGATGGTCGATTTGCTCAACTGCGGCCCCACCTCACAGTGAAAACGTTACTACTGGAATAAAAATGCCATATACTCCTATACTAATAAAACATTAAGACCACGAGGCGATGCATTGCTGGTTACAGGAGGCAAGAAGAAGAGATGCATCCATCGACGACGTCCACCTCCTCGACTCAGGGCGCCGGCCCACCGAACGGCGGCTATGTAGCAGCGGCTTTCGTGGCCAGGTCGACGTGCTTCTGAACAATGGCGTCCAAAGATTCCAGCCGCTGGAAGAAGGCCAACGTCTTTCTGTCCTCGCTGGCCTTGTAGTGGCCTATGTAGACGATTTCCTCATAGACATGGATGTGCAGGTCGACGGTTTCTTGCATGGTGAGGCGCTGCACGACGAGCGCGGCCTCGAGGTGCACATTCTTTGTCGCAACCTCCGGCACCTGCAGGGCCACCAGGGCTTGAAAGAGTTCGTCACCATGGAGGCCGATGAGGGTGGCAGGCAATGAGGAGCCTGGGCACGCGGGCTGGAGCAGTACGACAAGGTTGTCCGCGCGCTTCTTGACGGTGGTGAACTTGCGGATGGAGTTCGCCATCATGTCGTCCATGCGAGAGGCGAAGCCGGCGTCGGTGAGGGCTACAACGCCGGCGGTCACCAGCACCATCTGGAAACGCTGTGTGGTGCGGGGCCGCAGGCCGGCGCCTTGGATGATTTGGCACATCCGACTGCCGCTCGCGTCCATCGCCTCCATAGGTGCTTCTGGCTTCTGGTCACTTGGTCTTGGATTGGAGCGAGCAGTGTTGCGCAGAGACTAGGAGTAGATGGATTGGAGTGGTGGGGCGCCTTTATATGAGATTCCAAACTCTGTTGCATTCACATCGTGTTGGCTCTATTCTGCTTCTCCAATTAATTCCCTCTGCAAGTAGAGTAATTTGAGGATGCATCATTGACCGTTCAACGTCTCGGGAACCGCTATCCTCTCCCTCCTTGGCATTCAAGCACCTATGGAGGCGACTGCTGCTCGCGTCTATCGCGTGTCAGGAGACGTTCCCGTCGACGACGAGGTGCCTATGGTGACTTCGTAAATTCCAAGATGATAGTACTAGTATACTCAATATTGTGCACCGCGACCAAGGCCGAGAGGAAAATGAGAGAACTACGTATTTATTTACGGTGTAGATTCACCCATTTTGCTCCATATGTACTCCGTCTCGGTGTACTCTAGTCACTTGTTGAAATCTCTAGAAAGGCAAATACTCCTTTCTGGTTTACAGGGCTATACTAGCAAGTACTCCCTCCGTCCGAAAATACTTGTCATCAAAATGGATAAAAAAGATGTATCTAGAACTAATATACATCTAGATACATCCCGTTATATTCATTTGATGACAAGTATTTCCGAACGGAGGGAGTACTACAATAGTGGGATCACATAGCAATTTTGTCTCATGCAAGAGCCTGGCTATATGCGTGCTCCAAGGTTCGCAACTGCCACATTTGGGTTGCACTTGGCTCTTCGCCTCTTCAAGAAGACGAACAATGATGTTACTACTGCTGCTTCTACAGTATCGAATCCACTGTTGCATGTCCGTCCACCGCGAGCGGGAGGGATAGCTTGTTGTAGTACTATAAGCAAAAGCCTGTCCTCGTCCGTGAGCCACCGCGCGCATGGGCGAGGGAGAAGGCGTGTAGTAGTAAAATCAAGCTTCTCCTCATTGTACGAGTTGACGCGACACATCATAGCATTGGCCCCACATGGTTGCCTCTATACTTGGCTGAAAGACCCGCAGTGTACAATACTCCATTTGCTGCAACCTCTAACATTTACCCCACCACAAATTAAATTATTAAAATATATATTCCTATCTTGACCAGATGAGCGTGCAAACTAGAATCACCAGGATGACAGGTAGGGCCAGAAGATTATTTTAATCAAAAAAATATAGCATGGAGCCGACCCCAACAATTTTAAGCTTACAGGCACGGTACACGCTATCCTAGACTACTCTACACATGAAACTGCCACACGAGCGTCCGGGCTACGCTTGGCTCTTCGCCTCTTTGGGAGTACTACTGCAGTGGAGGAGTACTACAATATGCTTCTGGCCATCTGACACCGATTCAACTGCTGCATGTCCACCGCGTACGGGAGGGAGAGCGTGTAGCGAATGAAAGCTTCTCCTAGTCCTGCCAGCCACCACGCTCATGGGCGAGGGAGGGACGCAGCTTCATTGACTTACTGCTCCTACCTTTGCGTCCATGACAGGTGGGCCCAACAGGTCGGTGGCCCACCTATCATGCAGCCAAAGGCAGGTGCGGTTAAGGCGAGAGGGCGTTGTAGTAATCAAACTTCTCGGTCTTTTACGAGTTGACGCGACACATCAAAGCACTGCACTCGATATATTTCAATAATTTGCGTTTACCGATGCATTAATTACAACGCATGCATGCCGTGACTCTCCTTTTGATACTTGTATGTGTTGATTTAATGCACCTTGAAGTAGTATGAATATGTGACGGTAAAGCTTTGTAATGCCCCGGCCCTAACAAAGCGAGAGATGGTTGTGCACGAGGAGGGCGAGACCATGCAGACGGAACATGACCCGACGATGGAGCTCTATATGGTCTCGATGGACCTCACCTTGCTCCACTGCCCCTTGTGCCTCCTCCCCTTGAAGCCTCCAGTGCATGAGTTTCGAATACACTTTGTCCGTTCGGCTGATCGAGCAAGGTGCAGGTTTCTTGATTTATGTGTTGTTCGATTGATTTGTGTAGTGCAAGGGAGGGCACCTGGCTTGCGTGGACTGCCGCATCGAGCGCCCCGGGAACCAACGGCAGTGCCAGAAGTGCGAGGGCGGCAGTGGCTTCGATGTGCGGAACACGGCGGTGGACGCCGTCCTCTCCTCGGTGAGGGTGGAGTGCCCGCACGAAAGCTGTGGGCTCTACGTCACTTACCACAAGCTCGCCGATCACCAGAGCGTGTGTCCGCTCGCGCCCTGCAAATGCCCCATGCCCGTCTGCGGCTACGAAGGCCCGCCGCCGGTGCTCTCCCACCACATCAGCACCGTGCATCCCATGCCCGTGCACAGGATCAAGTACGGCAAGGCGCTCCAGCTGCAAGTGCCACTGTCGGAGCCACGGCTCTTGCTGTTCGCGGAGGAGGACGGCCACGCGTTTTTCTTGGTCGGCGGCATGCTTGATATCGGCGTGCCTATCGCCGTGTCGGTCGTTTGCATCAGAGCGGGAGCGTCCCCACTGCCGCACTACGTGGCCAAGCTGTGGGCGAACGGGCTGCGGGGGAGCCCGAAGGCAGGACCGACGCCGTCAAGGTGGAAATGGAGGTGACAAGAAGCAGGGATCCCGGCGACGTCGCCGTGCAGGAGCTGACCTTCTTCACAGTTCCGCCTAAGCTGCTGGCCGGGGCTAAGCTGGTGTCCCTACGCATTCAGATTGACAAGCTCACGTCCTAAATGATTCTACAGTGCCTTCTGTTTATCTTAGTAATATGCTAATATAGGGGTTAGCTCGGTCTACTTTAGCTTAAGAGATGGTGGGTTTTGGTGGTGATGCAGCAATTACCTCGACATCAGATCAGCAGTGAAAGTAATTTCGAACAGTTGAATGGATATTTTGTGTCTGTTGGATATAAAGATCCTTTGGGTAGAAGTAACAGCTTATATGCTTTTTTCGAAATGGAACAGCGATACTAGTATAATTTTTGTTGACATGCACTAATATTTTCGAAACGGACGTCGGGCTGTAGCTAGAAGGGCGGTTGGGACGCGGCATCGGCCCATACCGCGGTGACCCCGATTGGGACGCACCGACTGTGGATATTCTCCCTCGCCGATGTCGACCGCGTCTACGCAGAACATTGTTCCCTTCCCCCAGCTGCGGGATCAGGCCGGATATGTGACCAGCGGTGTGGCCACCGTCGTTCTATGCTTGTGAAGAGAGCAACCCAAGCAAGCAGGCTTGTAGCTTAGGCTCCTGCTAGTGTATATATAGTGGTTTTCTTTTTCTCTCCATATCAACCATTTTATATTGCGTACGTGTCATTGAAGAGTGAAATGATGGTTGCTTCTTCCGACTAACTTACTGTGTGATTTGACTGCTCCTTTAGTGGCCCCTACACGTACTCCCCCTACGTGTATGCAACAGTCACACGTACACATGGACGCAAAAACGCGCGCGACGCCCTAATGCATGCATGTCCGAGCACACGACGGAACACACACGGTCACGCTCAAGTGCTCAACCTACACGTGCATGCACACACATACTCAGCCAGGGTGAGCTAGTGACCGTATAAACACCGGAAAATGTATATATTGAGCGCAATGAGCGTATTATGAAGTCCACTGACCGTATTTTTACAAATATACAGTGACAGACAGTGTATTTATCTCGTTTGAAATTAAGCCATATTAACCGGAGAGGAGGCAGTATGGACTAGCATTACTTTGCTGTGTCCCGTCAACTTGCCGAACGAGGAGAAGCTTGCAGGACGGGAGAAGCTTGCGCGCGGTGGCTCGCAGGACAAGGAGAAACTTTTGACTAATGCAAGCTGTCCTTCGCTCAGGCGGTGGACGTGCAACAGTTAATTCGGTGTCAGATTGCCAGAAGCATACACTATACTAGTACTATTATTGTTGCACTTCCCGAAGAGGCGAACAGCCAAGCGCAAAGTTTACTAGTACTACTACTATAGTCTATAGAGGTATACTATACTAGTACTAGGAACCGGATGGAGGAGCGTCTGCACTCTTATTATATTTTTAAAATGTGATAAAGCAATCTTCAACACATTTGGTTCTCTTCGAGGGTTCTCGCATGTGATAATGGAAGTTGATTGCATGGAACACTCGCCACAATTCTCGCTTAATTCTGGCTCATATCCTGTTACAAATAGGAGCGCTCGGTAATATTTCCTCTTTTTTTGTTATTCAGCATGTAAACAGGTCAGCAAACCTTGCGGCGCATCTTTGTGCGAACCGTGCTTGCTGCACTTTGAATGTGGCCGAGAGCTGGCTTGATGAAACACCTCGCTTCCTACTTCTTTTTTTGCGGGGTACCTCGCTTCCTAGTGACCAGTGTCTTGGCTGATCGTCCTAAGAATGCTTATATATGAATAAAGCTCTCTCATTTACCCGCAAAAAAGATTAAGCCATATTAACCGGAAAGGAGGGAGTATGGACTAGCACTACTTGTTGGTGTGTCCCGTCAACTCGTAGAACGAGGAGAAGCTTGCAGGACAAGGTGAAGCTCGCTTACGCCTTTTGACTAATGCAACGTACCCTCGCCCAGGCGGTGGACATGCATCAGTTCATTCGGTGTCAGATTGCCAGAGGCATACACTGTAGTACCGAACATGCGGAGTACCATCATTGTTCGACTTCACGAAGAGGCGAAGAGCCAAGCGCAAGGTTTAGTAGTACGAGTAGTACTACTACTAGAACCGCATGGTGGAGCCTCTGTACTCTTATTTTTCTTAATCTTTGATAAAGTACACATTTATTCCGGAGAAGGGCGGAAAACGGCAGCCCAACATGTAATGATGATATCGATCAACCATGCTCGAATATATCTTGGCCTCCGTGCGAGCCTGTCTGTGTGTTCTCGCTCCTCGTCTCTCTCAAGGAACGGCGGGTTGGCCATTTTGCCGTCAATTGAGATCGGTTTGCTCACACTCCGGTCCCACATGTCAGTGATATGCCAAGAGGAGGTGCGTTGACCGACTGGCCATACGCGTACTTGGTTTTGCACCTACATACTACTCCTCCCTCCGTCACAGTTTACAGGGCACGCTTCATTATGATGCATTTCTCTCAATGCATTTCCACCACCAGAGAGACTTTAGACGCGTTTGGTTTAATGCTCAATTAATTAGGGCGTGGTAACCGCAATTTTCTCTCGATGTAGTACTACGGAGTGGAGTAAGTGCATGCATGTGTGTACCCGGGGTGGAAGCACTGCATGCATGTGTGTACGCATTATTTCCTCTAGTAATAGACGCCGTGCTATAACCACCAATGCTACTCCCTCATTTCCGGTTTATAAGGCTTATCTCAAAATTTTAGTTTTTCCATTTTATAAGGCTCAATTTAGTTGTTCCCCATCACATATTCAGATTCCAAGGTAGATTAAATCATTACATGCAAGTATTAAGAGAAAATTGACCAATGCATGTACTTTATGCATGCATGCATTGCAATTAATGCATTGGTAAACATAATTTTTTGAGGAAAACAAGAGCATTAATTGGGTGCTTTTGCAAACTACAAAAAGTATTCCACCACTCACCATCTACCTTGGTTGGTGAGATTTTTGAATTGAGCCCTATAAACCGGAAAGGAGGGAGTATTTTTCAGGCCGATCGCTAGTCGCCTTGGTCCCAGAGATTTTCTCTTTTTCTGAAGCGCGCTCTATAAACAGTGACACATGGAGTAGTATGAGCGGATTCAAAGAAGAGCGTATTGATGGTTGCTTCTTCCAAGCAACTTACAGTGGGAAAGGTGGGGCTTATGATTTGACTGCTCATTACTCACTATTAATGCGGCGCAATGACCGGTCAGAGTCTCCCATGCGGCTGTGCACTACCCCCTCGGTTCTTAAATATACTCTGGAGTATTTGTCTTTCTAGAGATTTCAACGAGGGACTACTCAAATATTTGAATTTTTAGATATTCAAATGGACTACTACATACGGATGTATATAGACATATTTTAGAGTGTAGTTTCACTCATTTTGCTCTGTATGTAGTCACTTGTTGAAATCTCTAGAAAGACAAATATTTAGGAACGGAGGGAGTACACATACGAAGCAAAATGAGTGAATCTACACTCTAAAATATGCCCATTTGAAATTTGTAAAAAGAAAAATATTGTTGATGACAGTTGTGATGACAAAAACGAAGCATATTACTTGTCCTAAGGGAAGATAACAACACGGTTTGTTTGTCTAAAACGGTGTGAGGATGAGATTGCAATATGGAAAGTACTCCGGACGAGCTACGGTTTGTGCAAAGAACTATGGAAGATCCACATGCAGCGACGTGGGAAGACGGGCAGTGGAGCAAGGCCGGAGGGGATACCTGGAGGTCGTCGGGATGTAACTAGGTGAGCGGCGGCGGGCAGAATCTACCCATACTACGGCAGCGAGCAGGTGGCGTAGGCCCTACCGCGCCGGAGCTTGGTCAGAGAGAACGGCGTGTACCGTAGATCGGGACGTGCTGCCTCGGCGCCGTTGAACGGAGAAACGATGCACGTCCTCCCTTTCCGCCGGCGGACGGGATGCGGCCGGAGCAGTGACTAACGGTGACAGAGAGAGAGGCCACCGCAGCCTTGTGTGAGATACTCTCAAGAGAGACAAACCAGGCAGGGAGGCTCCATTGTATATAGTGGAGCGGACTACCTTTTTCTCCATAAAAATCGTTTTATATTCTGTGTATGTGCCATTGAGCGATATAACTTTATTTAAAAATAAAGCGCCAACGCATCAAGTCGAACTTTGTTTCGTGCACGCGTGGTACACGACCTCCGTAGGTAAACAACCGCTACACGCGTTCAAATTAGCACGTGGGCTGCCATTTCGTATAGAAATGAGCTCCACCGTGTACCCGTGCGGGTGTGGTTGGGCACGAAGCGTGAGTACGTGCACGGTGCACCTATTCTCTTCTTGTATACGTACACCACCTACGTGGGGTTGTGTGAGAGAGATACAAACGTAGAGAGATATAGTGTGTGGGTTCGTGAGAGTTTTTTTAGGGGGGGGGGGCTAATCAAAAAATGTAACATATGCAATGTGTGTGAAATAGAGTCCTGGATATATCATATATATAGAGGGGGCGATCCACAAGAAGAGAGTGGAGGTATCATCGACTTGAGGTGTCCATAGAATCGAAGAGAGGGATGATGTGTGTGTGTGCGTGCGCGCGGTCGATAAAGAGTGCCATCGAATTTTTGTGTGCCCACGTCAAAGATATAGAGTGGTTGGCCTACTAGAACAAGAGAGGGGACAGGTGCGGTTTGTCTCTGTGGCATGGATACCTACCTACAGCGCTCGACTATCGGTGTGTGGTGGGGGGGGAGGCCTAATTAACTATAGAGGTACAATGGCTGGTATATGTGTGTAGGAGGAGAGAGGCCTACCTCTTGTATTAAGGGAGATCGATCTACCTCATGTATTAAGGGAGATCAATCGGCATCCATGCATATGTGTAGGAGAGGAATAAGGTTGGGAGAGAGACAGAGCTAGAGTGTTGGAGGGGGTGGTAGTGGAGTTGCTTCTAACAAATGGTCGGATAGGCTTGCTAGACAACCGGAGGGCACGCCTACAATATCAATAAGAGAGGGGATGGCTGCCTGTCTGTGCACGTGCGTGTGAGAGACGGGTCAGGAGGCATGCACGAATGATGAGGGGGGAAACATATGGCTGTGGTAAGCAGACATAACTACATAGGAAGATCAATCGTCCTTTGTCAGAGAAAGGAGAGACATAACTTGTCAGGTACGTCGATCGATGGGGGGAATATTTAAAGTCGACCTAGGTATATGTTGGGAGATCGATCGGTATACATGCATGTGTGTGTTAGAAGCAAATGAGGCACGGGGAGAAGGATAGAGAGAGAGGGATGCATCTAGGAGGTGGTGCGAGAGTCGTACTATATCGAGGGGGAAGGAGTGTGTGAGTACGAGATCGATGAAAAGAGTGGTGGGAGTGAGGCATGGACGGTGATAAGAGAAGAGGGGAAGGTTGTGTTTGTGCTAGGCACACCTGGCTAGATAAGCATATCGATCGACGTGTGCCGTAAAGAAGGAGCTGGGGGGCCTACACACACCGTGGGTGAACTACCTAAAGTGAAAAGATGAATTTGCGTGATGGAGCTAGATAATGCTGAGGGAGGGTGAGAGGGATGCGGGCGTCTGCATGCACGAGAGAAAGTTAGCGCCAGCTAGCTACAAAGATAAGAGGATTGTGTGGGTGTAAAAGACGAATAGAGATCATACTTCATTATAAAAAGCGAATTCGGATATTTGAAGAATTTATCATAGTGTTTTAAACCGATGCATGTGTGAATATATATAACGGTGATACACATGGTGTGGTTATGAACATGTTATACTACATATAATATATTTTATCTCTACTCTTATAAAAAACGGAGTTGTTGATGATGGTGCCATCCTGCAATATAGGCCGTCCGATTTATATCTGACGGATAGGAAGGGAACTATGGCAATTTTGAAAAAAGATACCCACACGCCTCTCCATATTTGCAAATTAGGCCTCCCCTTGATCATGTTGATGTTCTGTGGAACGCATGGGCATCTTGCTAGTACTACGTATAACATATAGAACATTGATCATAATTTGGGCTAATGTGTGGCTTTTGCAGCTCAGGTCTAAATACTTGTCATAATGTAGGGGGCGGGGCACTATACTATGTGTGATAATCACGGTGTACACGTATGGAACATGGTTTAGATTATGAATATATAGTTAGTACATCAAATGTTCTATTATTTGGAATCAACATCAAGTGTATTCAAAAAATAGAATTCGAGTTCATGTAGTACACATAGTTCATATCTATCTCTATAGTAATTATGTGGTGTGTTATTAAGGTAATACACGAATGATGGTTGAAGCTTTAAATATAATTTTTATAGTAAAACGGGGCAAGACTCTCTCTTTGTGTGGTGTGAATAGTTTTATTTTTTTCGTTTTCTTTTTGGTTGAGGGAAGTGCGAATTGATTTGGTACGTACAAGTACAATATTACACGTTAGGCTTGTCCCTAAAATTCAACCCGCGCCTTGTTATATCCCGAAAATTCAGATATCATGCTCCCAAAACTGGCGCCTTCACAACCCGTGCCTTGCTATCCCGAAATTACAACGTGCGCGAAAACTCCCTCCAGCTGCCAAATCCCGACACGCGAAATCCCCCTTCTAACCCTGAGACGAAAGGGCCGCTAGTTCAAATCGGTGCGGGGTACTTTTATAACACACCCTACATTTTGGACAAGCGCGCCCCTAAGTCATGGTTCACCCCCTCCCATCGCCTCCTTTTTGCCATTCGAAATCCCAGGCCGCCATAACCTCTCCGCTCCAGCCACGAAACCCCACCCTCCTCCGTCTGCCACCTCACCGCTGCCCAGCTGGAGCCTCTTCCCCGACGACGTCGTCCACCGCAACAGCTCGACGTCCCTCGTCCACCTCCCCGGATGAGGATCCTTCGTCCATCTCGCCGTCCCACCGGTTCAGCCGCCCCGTCCTCCACCTCCAAGGAGCTACTCCGACGATCGCCTCGTCTATCGCGGCTGCTCCATCCCCACAGCGCCGCCTTAACCTGCTCCACCGGAACCGCAACATCCTCACCGACTCCTCGGACGAAGCCGAGGCCTACTCGGCGCCACCAAAGAGGTTGCACACTCATCGCATCGCACCTTCTCCTTAGCTCGACCTCCCGGCGCCGACGGTGCTCCATCCCGCACCCCCATGGAGTGGCTACCTTGAAGCCAGCGCCGCGGGCGACATCTCCACGGCGGCTCTCCCCCAGTGCGAGGCCCCTTCGGCGGCGGCGTCCATACCTGCCGGATCTGCTGCTGCTGCTCCGGCTCTCGCTCCCTCGCTCACGCTGCTGCTGCTCCGGCTCTCGCTCGATCGCTTGCTCGCCCAGCTGCTGCTGCTCCGGCTCTCGCTCGCTCACTCGCGCTGCTGCTGCTGCTGCTGCTCCGGCTCTCGCTCGATCGCTCGCTCGCCCAGCTGCTGCTGCTGCTGCTCCGGCTCTCGCCCGCGCTGCTGCTGCTGCTCTCCCCCTCGCTCGTGCTGCTGCTCTGCTCCGATTTAGCTACACTTCAGTCGATCGAATCGACTTTTGGGTCAGTCTATTTTCAGGGGGTGGGGGGGCTCGCCGGACTTGAGGAAGAACCACCCGCAGCGGGGACGGGGGCTCGCCGGAGAGGTACCCCACTATCTATCTTAGGGTTCAGGGTGGGGGCGGGGGGGCCTATAGGGCTGGCCGGGGCGGTGGTGGACCGGCGGTGGGGAGTTGTTTCGGGGCGGCGAGGCGGCGCTGGGGCCGGTGGTTCGGCCGGTGGTGGCAGGCGGCTCAGGAGGGTGCAGGTTGAAGATGAACTACAGGCCCTCCCTAAAATACATGTCAAGTGCCTCTCTGCTACCATTGCGTTCATTTCGACAGTAACATTCAGATTCCACAATAAATCTTGGGTGGGAAACAAATAGTAAAGCAATCATCATCTGTCTTTTTATTAAATTAAAGCAATCATCAGCCTGCTATCATTATTTTTGGATCCATCCACTCGTTGTTACCATCACTCTAAATTTATGCATGCTCTCCTTACATAATCTCACCATATTTTTTCGTATGCATGTCAGATATTGTACACAGTCATGCTGAACATGTAGAAAAAAAGAGAAGAGTTTTGCGCGGCAATAGAATGTCATGCAGACATCGCTCCATGGTGGGTTCAATGGCAAACCCTCCCCACCCCTCTCCAGATTGTAATCCGGAGGAAGATATCTGTTCTGAGGCGGATTCAGACGCCGCTGACCACTCCTATTTACCCCCCAAGGTGTTTGCTCTACCTTGGCATGATGATGTTAGTCATATCATGCATATGTTGCCTTGCAGTGCCTACTTTTGACATCATATATGTCATCTGCTTAGTTTAGACATGTTCTGTAATGCCACCTATTTAGTTTCTATATCATATATGGGAATTGTGCAGTCTCATGTCTTTTAGCCAGCCATAATATACGTGAAATGTGCAATGCCATCCTGTTTAACCAGGCATCATATATTTGAATGATATCTTGCCCATCCTTTTCTTCATTACATTTCCATTTGTCGACAATGTTTGTACATTAAACTACTCTTCCTGTGAATCAGCCATTTGGGTGGGAGATTGAAAAATCTGGAGTGAAAACAAGGCCTTCAGAGCAGACAGTGCTACCTGTCGAAGCAGATCTCTTGTTGGGTCCCGATAGCTCCTCAGAGATGGATTCAGAGACAGATGACCAGTCCTATTCCCCCACCGAGGTGTATGCTCTAACTTGGCATGGTTATACTGCTCATATCATGCATATGGTGTCTTGCATTGCATAGATTAGACATCATATACACAATATTCAACACCATGTTCTTAGTCAGACATCATATCTAATGCCCTCTGTTTAGCATATAAATCACATATGTGAATTAAATGATGCGATCCTGATTACTTAGATAACATGTAGGTGAATTATGTCATGCGATCCTGTTTAGTTATTCATCATATCTTTGAATTATGTTATGCTATGCTATCCAGTTTAGATAGACATCATATATGTGAAATTATGTCATGCTATCCGTTTTAGTTAAACAATATACATGTCAACTATTTCATGCCCTCTTTTTTCCACACTATCTATTGCATCTGTCTCTCATACAATGTCTGTACATTCAACTATGTTTCCTGTTTATCAGCCATTTGAATTGGAGCGGGTGATGCCAGCATCTAGCGGACTAAAAACACGGTCTTCAAATAAAACAGTGCTACCTCTTGGTGGAGATAGCACCCCGGTTGTACATGCACGAGAACCAGCCCTACCACACATAACCCAAACTCTCGCAGATTGTACCCCTACTGCGATGGACAGAGAACCAGCTTCACCCAATCTAACCCCAACCCCAGCAGATAGTAACCCAGTTCCTGTTGACACAGCACCATCTCCACCACAGAGCTCCCAAACAAGAGCAGTTAGTAAGGCAGCTCCAGTGCCCAAAGGGCCAGTACTACCACGGCGAACCCCAACTCCACCAGTTAGTACGCCTATTCCTGTGGAGGAAGCACAACCAGCTAGTCGTAGTTTAGCATCTATCGCATTTGATGTTGTTAAATCGTATGTGCGTATCTTCCCATCTTGGAAATATTATACTGAAGATGAAGGAAAATGCCAGTTGCAGGTGTTTGTCCAGGAGTTATGTGTAAGTAATGTTATTCATGGCAATTACTTTGCTTTGTCCCATACATCCTACCTCCATGATGGTTATAATACAGCAAATTTTCCCATTTTTCTCTATAGAGAAGGACCGATTTGGAAACTCAGGATGAGGTAACCTGTGCTAATACCTCTGCTATCTTCAAGAATGCTTGGTGGCAGTATCGGAATTACCTGAAGAAAACGTACTTCACCGGCAAAGAAACTCATCAAATTCCCTTACGTTCTCCTGAGACACATTTACTGGACGATGACTGGGAACGCCTTGTTCTGTACTGGTCCCGAACCAAGAATGTGGTAAGGTCTATGAGCTCATTTTCTATTTTAAGTACTATATTCTTGCGTCTTACTGTACTCTGTTCATGTAGAACAAGTGCCTAAACCTGAAGAACAACTGTTCTAATTTAAGATTCCATTGCTATCATAGTTCAAAAAAGCGCTAGGCGTTAATTGTGCGTTTTGCCACCGCCTTGCGCTTTACTGACCAAAGCGCATGCTTATGCGCAGTTATGCACAGATTAAGCGTAGTTATGCGCAATGCGTTTCGCCAACGCCTAGAGCCTAGGCGCGCTTAAGCGCTCGCTTAGGCGCGCCTTTTTTAACTATGATTGCTATCGTGCATACTGCTTTGCTCTTGTATCACTGTATTTACTCATACAAACTTATTTTTAAATTGAAGGATCCAATCGAAACTGCAATGGCACAGCAGGTATGTTCACGCATGTTTCTTTAACAGGCTTGCTCTTATCAATAGCTCTGTTGATTTCAATTTCAATTGTGTATACAGTTGACTTCTCATATCATGCACATTACTAGCATCACAACAGAGCCAATAGTGTTGTTGTACATGTAGACCCGTGGCACCCATCTGAAATCTTGTTGTGCCGTGTAGTTTCCCACGCTTTGTATTCTTTCACTGCTGCTTTGTCTTGAACTGATATGATTTGAACCGTGTCTCTATTTTGATTTGGCAAGACAATGCAGTGACCATAGGACATAGATATATGTTTGTTTGATGCTTTTATTATGTACTAGTACTTGGCAATAGAAGACTTGGTAGTTTAATCCTGTCCACCTTACTAATGAACTGGTTCACCGAAATGAGTTTCATATACTAGTACATGCTAAACTGTTATGTGTCTGCTTGTTTCTTCTTTTAGAATGCTGACAGAATATTGGGGAAGAGTGCCTTATTAAGCAATGGTAAAGGAAGTAATGCAGATAAGGTTCAGGATAGTGACACATCCTTGTTGGTCTCCAACAAAGCTGATAAAACAGCTAAGGAAGACTATCTCGAAGACAGTGAGACAACCCCAAAGTCCTGTCTTGGTTTAGTGTTGGAGTTACTGGCCACTACCGCTTGCACAAGCTATTCAAACTCACTGTCTGAATCAGTTCGGTTTCTTGAGTCTCAACTACAAGCTGAAAGACATCGATCAGCTGTGCTGCGACAAGAAGCGGAAGGACTGCGGAAGTCCCTGGAGCATTCAGATGCATACTTTCTGGTGCAACAGCAAGCGTTGGAGGATTTTAGCGCCAAACAGGACAAAGCTAATAAGCTTGCTAAGCTTATTGCCAGCATGGTGGATACCACGTTTCTTGAGCTCTTCTGAAGTTGTTTCAGTTATGCTCTTGTTTTGCTGCCGCGTTTATTTGCACTGGTGGCCAATTTTGACGGCCAGTGTATGTAATATGCTGCTTTGTTCCCTATATTTGCACTGGTGGCGAACTTTGATGCCCAGTGGATGTAATATGTGTAATAGCGGTAATAGGCTAGCGTTAATTACTTGCTTATTTATTTCCTTATTGTCTTGTTTAGTTGTTTGCTTGTAGTCACTGCAGTTCTTTTTCTGTGTTTTTCTAGTGGCCACAATAACCTATTTTTGGAAACTAGGCCAAAATAATCATGGCAACACACGGACTATTGTAACCATGGGCCTCCTGCGGGCCGTATGATCCATGGGCCTTCTACGGGCCGTAAGATCCATTGGCCTTCTATACGGGCCGTAGGATCCATGGGCCTTCTACGTGCCGTACGATCCATGGGCCTTTTACGGGCCGTACGATCCATGGGCCTTCTACGGGGCGTACCGTCATTTCACCAATCATGGGTCGTACTATTCATGGACAATAACGGGCCGTTTATTGGCCGTATTTGATAACTCTATGAAAACAGCCCAACGGGTTTTTTCGACATGAAAACGGTCCAACGTATTAACGTGCCACAAACGGGCCGACTGTAACCACGGGCTGAATTTGGCCCACAAGCAGAAAATGACAGTAACGGGCCGTAAGTAACCGAATGCTGGAAATGAGCCCAAGAATAAATGGGCCCTGAGAAGGCCGAAAGATATCATGGGCTGGAAACGGCCAAACGGAATAATGGGCCATTAATGGGTATAAAGTGATACATTGTTCATTACGGGCCAGTTTTACCACGGGTCGTTAAGGGGCCGAGGGTTATAAGGGCCTCATATGGGCCGAAAGATGTCATGGGCCATACATGGGCCGGAAGTTAAAACAGGCTGGAATTATATTGGACAGCCTAGATGACGCTATAGGGCCTAATTCGGATAGACCGTAAACGGGCCGTGGGATAGTGGGCTGTAAATGGGCTATATGCGAACAGGCCGTTAACAGGCTTGCCGTGGGCCGGCCCGCCACCTTTTTACCAAGTCAAACGGGCCGGCCTTTTCACAGGAATGTGCCCCTGTTGGGCCGTGCCATGTGTCGGCGTATCATAGGCGCTTTGGGTCCAATGAGTGGATGACATCTGTCCCAACGGTGAGCCGACACGTGTTTCCTCCAGCCAATGATGATTTTACACGTGGAAAATTCCCATTGGCCGGGGCTGTTAACGGGTTATCGGATCCAAAACCGGACACGATAGCTTAACGGCGTTCCGTTACGGTGGATGCCACGTGTCGGTCACCCTTGACGAAAGCACTTCTGTGACACGCAATTTATCGTCATGGAAGTGGACACTTCCGTGATGATAATTTTGGTAATGTCATGGATCACTTCTACAACAGCACAGGTATGACTATCTTGATTCTGTCATAAATTTTTCATGGATGTACATGCATGACAGAAAACGTGACCTACTGTGACAAACACGTATCATCACGGAAGTGTATTTTTTTGTAGTGCCATGTTGTGAGACCAATATGTTTGAAAATTCCTTCTAATTTACTACACATGGAATTAACTCGCACACAAGTACACATATATGATTTTTCAAACCGTTTTGGTTAGGCGTTGCATGTAGATGTAGTTCAAATTTGAATTACGGTCATTAAATGGTTAGAAAATCACTTAAATGTCTTTAAAAGGTGAAATGACCCATAGAATTTTCCAAAATTTCACATTACCGTTGTAGTGGTGCACGTTAGACGTAGAAAGAATTTGAAGGCCGTAAGAGGAAGCTATCTCCCGTTCGTCATCAAACATGCATTGTTCCCTCTCGGAACCATGAACCTTCTAGAGAGTTGCTCCGGTTTGTGAGGGGTGTGTGTCCAAACTTACGTCAAACATGACAATTTCTTTACCACATCATCTTGGTGGCATGACATTACATCAACCAAGGTTTCATGTGTTTCTGATTTTTTTGGAATTAAAATGCCATGCCACTCCATGCATACGTATTCATGCATATGTGTCCATGTCGTGATACAAATATGTTTGAAAATTCCTTCTAGTTTACTGCACATGGAATTAACTCGCACACAAGTACACAAATATGATTTTTCAAACTGTTTTGGTTAGGCGTTGCATATAGATGTAGTTCAAATTTGAATTACGGTCATTAAATGGCTAGAAAATCACATAAATGTCTTTAAAAGGTCAAATGACCCCTAGAATTTTCAAAATTTTCACATTATAGTTGTAGTAGTGCATGTTAGACGTAGAAAAAAAATTGAAGGCCGTAAGAGGGAGCTATCTCCCGTTCGTCATCAAACATGCATTGTTCCCTCTCGGAACCACGAGCCTTCTAGTGAGTTGCTCCGGTTTGTGAGGGGTGCGTGTCCAAACTTTGGTCAAACATGCCAATTTTTTTACCACATCATCTTGGTGGCATGACATTACATCAACTAAGGTTTCATGTGTTTCCGATTTGCTTTATTTTTGGAATTAAAATGCCATGTCACTCCATGGTTAATTGTACTGTCATAGCCGTTAGACCAATATGTTAGAAATTCCTTCCAATTTACTGCACATGGAATTAAATCGCACACAAGTACACGAAATATGAGTTTTCAAACCGTTATGGTTAGCTGTTGCATGTACATGTAGTTCAAATTTCAATTACGGTCATTAAATGGCTAGAAAATCACCTAAATGTCTTAGAAGGTCAAATGACCCCTGAAATTTTCCAAAATTGACATGACAGTTGTATTAGTACTACAAAATTTCTCGTTCATTTAAAACACCATCCATTGGCACTTTATTCCAAATTCGTCTTTCACAGCTAATAAAAAATATCTATAACATCACACACAGTTGTTTTCTAGGAACTGTTTGCGATAAAAATATCTGGGTCTATTTATGTCTCCCTCATTAAGCTTCGCCGGCTCGTCTGCTCTAGTGTCGGTAACCCCCGAATCCACGAATCTCGATCCCCATTCCTGCACCCCCTTCTTGCAAAGATGACGCCGTGGAAACGCTTCGTGAAGGCCCGTACGATGGTCGTGTCCCCCCCCGAGCGTTGCCGCCTGCGCCGAGAGCGCGGCCGCCTACGCTGAGAGTGCCGCCGCATCCGCATTGAGTGCGGCCGCTACCGCCGAGAGGGCGTCTGCGGCAGCCGAAAGGGCAGCTGCAGTAGCCGAGACGCCTGCAGCTGCTGCTGCGACGGTGGCTACAAACACCGAGAGCGCTCGAGCTGTCGTCCGTGCCGCTGATGTCGCCTTGCCCCGGGTCGAGGCCATCCATGTCAAGATCGAGGATGCACACGCCAAGATATTCCCGGCCACCTCGGACTCCAGCATGCAACCCACGTCTGAAAAGGCGGCGGTGGCCATGGAGCACCTGCTTCCTCATGAGGTCGCGGAGCGAGAGCTGGAGATGCAGGAGGCAGTGGAGATCGAGGAGCGCCGGGAGGAGGAGTTGCGCGTGGCCGAGGTCGAGGTAGAGAAGAGTCTGTCTGTCGAGGAATCGGCGATGGAGTACCAACGCGAGCTCTAGCGCAGCCACTACTATGAGTACTACAACCATGAGGGCGGCGCCGAGGACGAGGACGAGGACGAGGACGCGGTCGACTTCAGCAGGGGGGACGCGGAGTCCACCAACGGCGGCATGTCGCCAGGACAAGTCATCGACGTCTCATCTCACACCGGCGATGCATAGGCCGGCGCGGTGGTGGATTTTTAATTATGCGTACTTAGGCTTTGTTTTTAATGCTGGTCTTTTGTTAGAGCAATGTTTAGGTTAACTGGCTCTGTGTAATTACTAAAATTGCTTGATTCAGTAAGTGTGGTATGTCTGCTGTGCGCTCTTTTGTGTGCCCAAATTAGCAATCAATGTTAAATTATGCAATGGCTTACCCGGGGAAATTTCCACCAAAATTTGAATTATCAAACTCATCCCATGCGTGTAAAGAAGAAGAATCGTTTACGATGCGCACAATCGTTCAAAGTGAATGGTCTGGCGGCACCGCGCGCGTTCAAAGTGAATGTGCCCATGCCTTGAGACCAAAATTTGAATTATGAAACTCATCCCATACGTGTAAAGCAGAAGAGTCGTTTGCGATGCACACAATCGTTCAAAGTGAATGGTCCGGCGGCACCGTGCGCAAAGTTTCCCTCCACATTTCCAAAATTTTGGCCTACCGCCAAAATATCTACCCCCGCCCCCTTCCCCCTTCCCCACCCCCTTTTCTCCCCGACCACAAGTCACATTTCCCCTGTTTCCTCCTTCCTTCCTTCCTTGCTAAGCTATAGCCGCTTCCTCGCTCTCGCCGTCTCGCATCCTACCGCCGGGGTCGCCATGGTCTTCTTCAAAGACCTCTGCAGCGGTTCCTCATCCGGCGACTACTCCTTCACCACCCGGGTATGCCTCTCTTCTCTCTCTCGGGCTATGACTTGGAATGAAGGATTTTTACCCGGAGGTCGATTTGAGTCATTTCTTCCTCTTGTAGCTCCCTAGGACCATCAGTGGCAATGAATGGAGCGGGTTGGCTAAAGGTCTATCTGCTCATTGTCACCATCAATCTGCATGCGTGAAGCTAGTTGCGTTTGATTCTATGGACAGTGGGAGGAAGTTTCTGGCATGTGCAGAGAAGGTTAGACCCTCTTTCGTTGTTACAAATCATTTGTTAGATGTGATTCAGACACTGTCACGGCCCCAACCCATTCATACCACACCTTCAACCAAACGCGTCCTAAGACAGTGTCACAGTTTGTACCTAGTATCTTAAATTATTGCCATCTCATCAGCGGTGCCATTAGAAAATTATTTGGCACCGCTTCAGCAGTTTGTGCAGCCAACTTTGGTCCACACATCCGAGCAGTCAAGCAGTAAAATAATAAATCTTTATGGCACGAAGGAACTGGGCATCAGAGCAACTATGTGCTCCGGAGTCCGGGTCCTTGATTTTTTTCCGCTGTAGCGGCTCGCCAGTGCAGGGCACTGGTGCGAGATGTAGCAACAGTTGTCTTTACCCCAGTTTTGGCATACATAGTGGACGGCCTTAGTGCTATTAGTTCTATGTTACTAAATTTGTGCATGTACACACCTTTTAGTATCAATTTGCTGTCATCCAAACACTGTCGCTATGCTGTTGCAGTTATATTTACCTTCCTCATAAAATGTTCAATTTGTTATTTATTGTACATGAGTAAGAACTTGTAGCGTCGTTGTAGTTAATTATAGCTTCTGATGTTCCAGAATTTGGTTGTTGTCTCAGTAACAATTATTTCATTTGCACATTGATCTTTTTGAGAAGATATGTCATAATTAGCATGTTTCTTCAGTTTTTCAAAATAAGAATTAGTGATTTTCTATGTTGCTATAAACCCATTTCCCCTACAATTGTTACTGATCTAGTTTTAAATATTATAGGATGAACAAAAGTGTTCTTACTTGGAGTGGGTTGATCAAGAGTGGCCACAGTCTTTGAACATGTGCCTAACGAAGCTCTAGAGCATGTATGAGGAAGAGAACACATGTAGGCTTAGAGAAAGTCTTGTCAATGCTGATGCATATTTCAAGATGCGGGATAAAAAGTTGAAGGTGGAGAATGAGCTCAGATTTTTTAAATCATACTTTGCTACGATGGTGTTGGCGAAGGAGGAGGCACTTTCCCAGTTGGCCCGTGCAAAACGGGTTCTTATTGAACTGAAAGCAGAGGTGGATAAGACGAGCCTGGATGATCTCGATTAGGGAAATGAATATATTGTTCTTATGAAGTTGAACTAGCTATATGTTGTACTGTTCTGTTTTCATGTAGCTACCATACTGTGGTGTTATAATATATTTATGTGCCTGATATGGAATTGGCAAACAGCTGTTCGATATGAAATGTGAATTTGCGTAATACTGGAATTATTAATTGTAAACTAATAAACCTGCTAAATGTGTCATCGACCTTTGCAAACGGTTCTAGCAGTAAAAGCGCTTGCGATGGATAGCCCAATGCCACACAGTTTTCTTCATCAAATCGTGTGTGATATAGTTGATAAAAGCAAACAGTTAACCAAGGAAGACCGTGTGTGATAGTTACACCTTTCACACACGAGCCTACACATAAAACTGTGTGGGATGTACGTCCGAACGGAAACGTTTTCCCTGGATTGACTGTGTGGGATGTACATAAGAACGAAAACGTATTCCTTGGATTGACTGTGTGTGATATACATACGAACGGAAATGTTTTTCTGGGATTCACCGTGTGGGATGTACATACCTACGGAAATGATTTTCTTGGATTACCGTGTGGGACGTACATACCTACAGAAATGATTTTCTCGGATTACCGTGTGGGATGTACATACCTACGGAATGATTGGGTTTCGATGCCTCGCCCGATCGCACACGGCCCCAGCCTGGGTCCCAGGACGGCCTATCCCCGACGATTTCTGGGTCGTGTGGGAAGGACACCCTATCGCACACACTCACTTGGCGACGGTTCCAAATGCCATCACGGAAAGGGGTTAAAAACCATTTATTTAGGACCGACGCGCACCAGTGTGATAAGCTCTACGTTCACATACAACGGGTGCAAGCTAGTTTTGCACGTGCAGAATCCTCGAGTTAAACTTGACGAGCCTAGAATATGCAGATATGGCCTCGGAACACTGAGACCGAAAGGTCGAACATGAATCATATAGTAGATATGATCAACATAGAGATTTTCACCATTGAAAACTACTCCATCACGTGATGATCGGCCATGGTTTAGTTGATATGGATCACGTGATCATTTAGATGACTAGAGGGATGTCTATCTAAGTGGGAGTTCTTAAGTAATATGATTAATTGAACTTTAATTTATCATGAACTTAGTACTTGATAGTTTTTGCATATCTATGTTGTTGTAGATCAATGGCTCGTGCTACCGGTCCCTTGAATTTTAATGCGTTCCTAGAGAAAGCTAAGTTGAAAGATGATGGTAGCAACTACACGGACTGGGTCCGTAACTTGAGGATTATCCTCATTGCTGCACAGAAGAATTACGTCCTGGAAGCACCGCTAGGTGCAAAGCCCGCTGCAGGAGCAACTCCGGACGTTATGAACATCTGGCAGAGCAAACCTGATGACTACTCGATAGTTCAGTGTGCCATGCTTTAGGGCTTAGAATCGGGACTTCAAGACGTTTTGAACATCATGAAGCATATGAGATGTTCCAGGAGTTGAAGTTAATATTTCAAGCAAATGCCGAGTTGAGAGATATGAAGTCTCCAACAAGTTCTATAGCTGCAAGATGGAGGAGAATAGTTCTGTCAGTGAACATATACTCAAAATGTCTGGGTATCATAACCACTTGACTTAGCTGGGAGTTAATCTTCTTGATGATAGTGTCATTGACAGAGTTCTTCAATCACTGCCACCAAGCTATAAAGGCTTCATGATGAACTATAATATGCAAGGGATGGAAAAGACAATTCCCGAGCTCTTCGCGATGCTAAAGGCTGCGGAGGTATAAATGAAGAAGGAGCATCAAGTGTTGATGGTTAATAAGACCACTAGTTTCAAGAAAAAGGGCAAAGGGAAGAAGGGGAACTTCAAGAAGAATAGCAAGCAAGTTGCTGCTCAAGGGAAGAAGCCCAAGTCTGGACCTAAGCCTGAAACTGAGTGCTTCTACTGCAAAGGGACTGGTCACTTGAAGCGGAACTGCCCCAAGTATTTGGCGGATAAGAAGGATGGCAAAGGGAAAGGTATATTTGATATACATGTTATTGATGTGTACCTTACTAATGCTCGCAGTAGCGCCTGGGTATTTGATATTGGTTCTCTTGCTCATATTTGCAAATCGAAATAGGGGCTACTGATTAAACAAAGATTGGCTAAGGACGAGGTAACGATGCGTGTGGGAAATGGTTCCAAAGTCGACGTGATCGCCGTCGGCACGCTACCTCTACATCTACCTTCGGGATTAGTTTTAGACCTAAATAATTGTTATTTGGTGCCGGCGTTGAGCATGAACATTATATCTAGATCTTGTTTGATGCGAGACGGTTATTCATTTAAATCAGAGAATAATGGTTGTTCTATTTATATGAGTAATACTAGCACATATGCCCGTGCGTTGCAACGGGAGAGAATTTTTTCCGAGAAGCATTGGGAGAGATAATTGATGTGTCCATCAAAACGGTCTCCACACAATAGTGGGGCGATAGAGCGGAGAGCTGTGGTGTTCTCGCGGGTCATGTTGGGCCCGCGAGATCTTCATAGTAGTGGGGTTGGTAGGAGTGGCGGCCACTACCCAATTCGTGCATTTTTTTTCCTTCAGGCCCGCCTCCTTGTCGAGGTTGTGGTGACCTCCTGATTTTTTTAAAACATGTGAGTTTTTTTTTGAAAAAAGGTTAATTTCTAGAAAAAGGAAAACAAAACTTGAAATAGGAAGATTTTCTTAAATTCACAAACACTTTTTGAAAACAGGACCATTTTTAAGGCGGAGAAACGAATATTTTTCAAATTTGTGAACAATTATTTTAAAATGGAAACTTGTTTTGAACATTCAAATCAATTTTTAAAAATGTCTTTTTAATAATGAACATTATTCTGAATTTTTGAAAATTTCGTTACTAATTTTGAAATGAAATTTATTTGAGAAATCTAGAAAAAAAATTCATTTTTTTAATGCAAACCTTTTTTTAATTTCAAACAAATTTTGAACGAAAATTAAAATTGCAATTTCCCAATGTTTTTGAAAGTGGGAACAAATTTTGGAATTCCAAGATTTAACAAAAAATAGTACAAAAATGAAATTTTGGAAAATTTATAAAATTAATTTATGGGAAAAGGAAAAAATAAGTTGGAAGGAAAAAAATAAAAATTGAAAAAGAACACAGAAAAAACGGTAATGGGCCGGCCCAACATTGGGCGACCGAAGGGAAACTCCAACTATATGCTGCGCTGTGCAACAAATAAGGTATCCCAGCTGCATGCGCAGGATATAAATTGGTAACTTTTCTGGGCCTTAGTGCGTGCGGCCCACGTACGAAATTCTGGGCAAAACTTTTTATTTTTTAGCAGATGGACCACGAAAATTTAGTACCACGTCGGATATAAGAAAAATGTTTTCGGTGGTGAACGGATGAAAAACTTGGAGAAACGCACCTTGCTTTATTAGTAGGTATAGATCTTTTATGGTCGTGCACCCTTGATGAGTGGTCTATTTTTTGTTGAATCTCGATTGTAGTGATACACATATTCATAATATTGAAGCCAAAGGATGCAAAGTTAATAATGATAGTGCAACTTATTTGTGGCACTGCCGTTTAGGTCATATTCTTGTAAAGCGCATGAAGAAAGTCCATGCTGATGGGCTTTTGGAATTACTTGATTATGAATCACTTGATGCTTGCGAACCATGCCTCATGGGCAATGACTAAGACTCCATTCTCCAGAACAATGGAGCGAGCCACTGACTTATTGGAAATAATACATACTGATGTATGCGGTCCGATGAGTGTTGAGGCTCACGGCGGGTATCGTTATTTTCTGACCTTCATAGATGATTTGAGCAGATATGGGTATATCTACTTAATGAAACATAAGTCTGAAACATTTGAAAAGTTCAAAGAATTACAGAGTGAAGTGGAAAAACATCGTAACAAGAAAATAAAGTTTCTACGATCTGATCATGGAGGTGAATATTTGAGTTATGAGTTTGGTCTTCATTTAAAACAATGTGGAATAGTTTCGCAACTCACGCCACCTGGAACACCACAGCGTAATGGTGTGTCCGAAAGTCGTAACCGTACTTTATTAGATATGGTGCGATCTATGATGTCTCTTACCGATTTACCGCTATCGTTTTGGGGTTATGCTTTAGAGACAGCTGCATTCACGTTAAATAGGGCACCATCTAAATCCGTTGAGACGATACCATATGAACTGTGGTTTGGCAAAAAACCTAAGCTGTCGTTTCTTAAAGTTTTGAGCTGCGATACTTATGTGAAAAAGCTTCAACCTTATAAGCTTGAACTCAAATCGGAGAAATGCGTCTTCATAGGATACCCAGAGGAGACTGTTGGGTACACCTTCTATCACAGATCCGAAGGCAAGATATTTGTTGCTAAGAATGGATCCTTTCTAGAGAAGGAGTTTCTCTCGAAAGAAGTGAGTGGGAGGAAAGTAGAACTTGATGAGGTAGTTGTACGTTCTCTTGAATTGGAAAATGGTTCATCACACAAATCAGTTCCAGTGATACCTACACCAATTACTGAGGAAGTTAATGATAATGATCATGAAACTTCAGATCAAGTTACTACCGAACCTCGTAGGTCAACCAAAGTACGATCCACACTAGACTGGTATGGTAATCCTGTTCTGGAAGTCATGTTACTAGACCATGACGAACCTACGAACTATGAGGAAGTGATTATGAGCCCAGATTCCGCGAAATGGCTTGAGGCCATGAAATCTGAGATGGGATCCATGTATGAGAACAAAGTGTGGACTTTGGTTGACTTGCCCGATGATCGGCAAGCCATAGAGAATAAATGGATCTTCAAGAAGAAGACTGAAGCTGATGGTAATGTTAATGTCTACGAAGCTCGACTTGTTGCGAAAGGTTTTCGACAAGTTCTAAGAGTTGACTACGATGAGACCTTCTCACCCGTAGCGATGCTTAAGTTTGTCCGAATCATGTTAGCAATTGCCGCATTTTATGATTATGAAATTTGGCAAATGGATGTCAAAACTGCATTCCTTAATGGATTTCTTAAAGAAGAGTTGTATATGATGCAACCAGATGGTTTTGTCGATCCTAAAGGTGCTAACAAAGTGTGCAAGCTCCAGCGATCCATTTTTGGACCGGTGCAAGCATCTTGGAGTTGGAATATACGCTTTGATAGTGTGATCAAAGCATATGGTTTTATACAGACTTTTGGAGAAGCCTGTATTTACAAGAAAGTGAGTGGGAGCTCTGTAGCATTTCTTGTGGATGGCATATTGTTGATTGGAAATGATACATAATTTCTGGATAGCATAAAAGTATACTTGAATAAGAATTTTTCAATGAAAGACCTCGGTGAAGCTGCTTATATATTGGGCATCAAGATCTATAGAGATAGACCAAGATGCTTAATTGGACTTTCACAAAGCACATACCTTGAGAAAGTTTTGAAGAAGTTCAAAATGGATCAGTCAAAGAAAGGGTTCTTACCTGTGTTACAAGGTGTGAAGTTGAGTCAGACTCAATGCCCGACCACTTCAGAAGATAGAGAGAAAAGGAAAGTCATTCCCTATGCCTCAGCCATAGGTTCTATCATGTATGCAATGTTGTGTACCAGACCTGATGTGTGCCTTGCTATAAGTTTAGTAGGGAGGTACCAAAGTAATCCAGGAGTGGATCACCGGAAATCGATCAAGAACATCCTGAAATACCTGAAAATGACTAAGGATATGTTTCTCATTTATGGACGTGACAAAGAGCTTGTCGTAAATGGTTACGTCGATGCAAGCTTTGACACTGATCCGGATGACTCAAAGTCACAAAACAGATACGTATTTATATTGAATGGTGGAGCTGTAAATTGGTGCAGTTCCAAGCAGAGCGTCGTGGCGGGATCTACGTGTGAAGCGGAGTACATAGCTACTTCGGAAGCAGCAAATGAAGGAGTCTGGATGAAGGAGTTCATATCTGATCTAGGTGTAATACCTAGTGCATCAGGTCCAATGAAAATCTTTTGTGACAATACTGGAGCAATTGCCTTGGTGAAGGAATCCAGATTTCACAAGAGAACCAAACACATCAAGAGACGCTTCAATTCCACCCGCGATCAAGTCAAGGAGGGAGACATAGAGATTTACAAAATACATACGGATCTGAATGTTGCAGACCTGTTGACTAAGCCTCTTCCACGAGCAAAACATGATCAACACCAAGACTCCATGGGTGTTAGAATCATTACTATGTAATCGAGATTATTGACTCAAGTGCAAGTGGGAGACTGAAGGAAATATGCCCTAGAGGCAATAATAAAGTTATTATTTATATTTCCTTATATCATGATAAATGTTTATTATTCATGCTAGAATTGTATTAGCCGGAAACTTAGTACATGTGTGAATACATAGACAAAACAGAGTGTCCCTAGTATGCCTCTACTTGACTAGCTCGTTAATCAAAGATGGTTAAGTTTCCTAACCATAGACATGTGTTGTAATTTGATGAACGGGATCACATCATTAGAGAATGATGTGATGGACAAGACCCATCCGTTAGCTTAGCATTATGATCGTTTAGTTTTATTGCTATTGCTTTCTTCATGCCTTATACATATTCCTCTGACTACGAGATTATGCAACTCCCGAATACCGGAGGAACACCTTGTGTGCTATCAAACGTCACAACGTAACTGGGTGATTATAAAGATGCTCTACAGGTGTCTCCGAAGGTGTTTGTTGGGCTGGTATAGATCATGATTAGGATTTGTCACTCCGTGTATCAGAGAGGTATCTCGGGCCCTCTCGGTAATGCACATCACTATAAGCCTTGCAAGCAATGTGAGTAATGAGTTAGTTGCGAGATGATGCATTATGGAACGAGTAAAGAGACTTGCCGGTAACGAGATTGAACTAGGTATGATGATACCGACGATCGAATCTCGGGCAAGTAACATACCGATGACAAAGGGGACGACGTATATAGTTATGCGGTTTGACCGATAAAAATCTTCGTAGAATATTTAGGAACCAATATGAGCATCCAGGTTCCGCTATTGGTTATTGACCGGAGATGTGTCTGGTTCATGTCTACACATGACAATTTGTATTATGAGTTATGTGTTTTGGTGACCGAAGTTTTTTCGGAGTCCCGGATGAGATCACGGACATGACGAGGAGTCTCGAAATGGCCAAGAGGTTAAAATTGATATATTGGAAGGTTATATACGGACATCGGAATGGTTCCGAATAGGTTCAGGGATTTATCGAAGTACCGGGAGGTTATCAGAACCCCCCGGGAAAGTTAATGGACCTTATGGGCCGTAGTGGAGAGAGGGAGGAAGGCCATGGGAGGTGGCGCGTGCCTCCCCCCTGCCCAATCCGAATTGGACAACGGGTGGGGGCGCGCCCCCCCCCCCTTTCCTTCTCCCTCTCCCCCCTTTCCCCCTCTCCGCTGGAAGGAGGGGGGCGAATCCTAGTACGAGTGGAGCCTATCCTTTTTTAAGGTTATAAATGGTGTTCTGCCTTTGCATTATATTCCCACCGACCCAAAATAAGTGTATCAACTTTGTACAAACTCTAGTGCAAAGTTGTACTAAGGTTGAGACACTTTTTTTGGGACAGAGGGAGTATGATACAAGTATGAATTAAAGAGTTTGACAAAAAAAGTATGAGTTCAAAAGAGGGGAAAAAAGGGGCAAGAAGCTACAACTGCAAGGCAGGGGCGCCCATCATCTCAAGATCAGAAATGATATGACCAAGAACAAAATTAGTGTGGGCGATGGAGTTCTCATAAATGTGTCGGTTCCTTTCATTCCAAAGGTGCTACGTAAAATGTGCAATGTCAGTAGCATTCTTGCGAGGTCCAGCTGCTCTGCCAATCATTGACGGATCTGAAGAAGTTGATCTTGATGAAGCTTAATGCGGTTTGAGACCCAACTGATCTTAAACCATGCTCCCACATACTAGGAGCAGTGACAAAAGAGATATACAGCTGAGTCAAGTTTTTATATCCGTGACCATTTAGGCTAGTGGTGACCTGTGGTGAGTTGTAGGCGTGTGTTTGTTGTGCCAGTTTCTTGCCCAATGTTTCTTTGATTAACAGGACAACCAACTTCTTTTGAACTAACGGAAAAAACAAAGTTTTGCCTCGGTTAGAAACAGAGTGAGGAGGGACTACGGTCCCCGTTGAATTAATTTACTAGGAGTATTTCATATTAAATACCTTGTCTTTCTAACGATATTCTTTGCGGGATTGTCCTGGAGACACAGAGATCTCGTGCATTCGAGTCCCTATAAAAGAGCATAATAGTGAGCACGTTGCTCATGTAAGTTTCTCGTTATGTTATCTTATCCTCTATACCTTTTTTGCGTTGATCTTATCTTCTATACATAAATAGCTAACCCTCACTATTAGATTTTTTTTTGCACATGCGTCCTTCCACATCACCTCAATCGATAATTTTCTGATCAAAATTGTGTGGAATCAAAAGTTATGCATGTACGCATAAGTTACAATTTTGCATTATGTATCCATCCAAACCATACCACCTCATCAAGTTATGCAAGTCTTTCTTCTTTTTCCAAATATATAGTTCATGCTTCAAATTTATATTAAAAGATGGTGTTACATTAAGTTCAATTCAAAAGTTTCTCACCTTTTACACATCATTCTATACTTCGTAGGTTTTCTAAATCTAAAACCAAGAACACCTTTACAATCGTTCTATTTATTATAAGCAAATATTTATGCATTTGTTTTAATACGTACTTGTGCGCGTCGGTGCTATACAAACGGTTTTTAACCCCTTTCCGCGACGGCGTTCGGAACCGTCACCTAGTGAGTTTGGGCGATAGGGGGGTCCTTCCCACACGACCCAGAAACCATCGGGGATATGCCTTCCTCGCACACATGCTCGGCAAAATGAGGTAGTGTGCGACCGACGAGTGCTTCAATACATGAATACGTATATTATTATACATGCGAAATTGTTTCCGGTCGCAAGTACATCCCACACAGTCAGTCCCCGCTAAACATTTCCGTTCGTATGTACATCCCACATAGTCGCTCCAAGGAAAACGTTTCTTTTCACAGGTACATCACACACAAATTTTCCCGTTAAATCGTTTGCGTTATTGAATGTATCACACATGGTCCGTAGAAGAAACTGTGTGGCAAAGGCTGTCCATCACACACAGTTTTTATGTGGTAAACGTTTGCGCAAGGTGACCTAACGCAAACAGTTTTCAAGAGAAAGTCGTGTGTGTTTGTTCATTGATCCAACACTTTATTCCTAGAAACTATGCGTGTTGCCTGAGGTCATCGCCCACGGTGTTTTTTCAATAAACGTTTGCAATAGCAAAACCCAATTAGCAGGCTAATTCGCCATTAGCAGGCTAATTGCCCTATTATTAATAATCCATTTATTAATCTAATTGACATTCATATTAAGCACATAATATATTTCATTTCCATATTAAGGAAGCAGAATTTCATAATTGAAATACATCAGAGTACAACATGATATAGCTTCAGCACCCAACTACCCCATTACACAACTACACCAGCACCAAGGCTCACATACAACATGTAGAACCTTTCAAAATTAGCATCATAGACGGTATATAGACAGATGCATCTTATCTGGAAAACTACTAAAGCGGAAGGCAAATATTGAGCCTTCATTCATGTTGAAGGTCTTTGAAACTTTAGGCCAGTGCCTGTGGATGATTGACCGTCCGTCCTTCGTCCTCTTCAGGAACACTTCAATATTGAACTGTGGGTGTTGTATGAAAACCTTCCTCGCCTCCTGACCATAGAGGTGGTTTGAGAGGTAATCATCAATGAACTGCTTTGGAAAGGCCTGAAAACAAGGATGTGCATAAATATCTTCTCTATATTGGAAATGGGGCAAAGGAATAAAAAAGGCAAGGTATAATAGTTACTACCATCTTGTAGTGAACTAATGTCTTCTTCATTGTGCAGACGAAGATCTTGTTGTTTTTTGTCACTAATTTCTTTATCCGAACACTCTTTCTGAGTTTCTTGATTTGATTGATATTCATGGACAACTCATTTCCCCATATGCAAAAAGGGTCGACAGTGGGTCAAAACCTCTGACAGCAGGACCTACATGTGCAAGACCAAATTGTTAAAAACCAAAATATTAGAATGGTTCCTGCAATTGCACAATAATGTGCTATTAGACAACTCACCATGGACGTGCTAATCTCGATTGTAAACCTCAGTGCTTCCCATTGTTTCCCTGCAACACATTTAAGGTAGTTAGTCATCAGGTTAAGTAAGGGTTCGCATGCTATCAGTAAAATGTGTTGATGAAAAATAAGCACATTGCAGATTCATCAGATTAATTCAAGCCACATGGAAAACCCATTTATCCAAACCAAGCATGATTAAGAACTAGGAAATATAGCACTTGTATATGTTTCTCATGTATTAAGTGCAGCCAAATTCGATTTATTCCTCACATGCACAACAATACAAAATTCTACCCATGACAATTGGACATCGCATTGCAGAATTGAACCAAGCAGTTAACTAAACACCACAACAAATGAACCAAACATTAACTGAGCACCACATTGCACAATATAACATACTCCTAATAGAAGATCAGACAGATAACCAAACAGATAACTACAGTCAATTGTAGCTATTGTATTTGTTTGTCATGTATTTACTACAGCCAAATTCAATTTATTCCTCACATGGTATACAATAACAGAATGCACCCACAACTATTGAACATCGCATTGCAGAATTGAACCAAACAGTTAACTAAACATGACAACACAAATGAACCAAATGTTAACTGAGCACCACATTGCACAATGTATAACTAAACCAAGCATGCTTGACAACTTGGAAATATAGCAATTGTATTCATTTCTCATGTATTTTGTAAAGATAAATTCGATTTATTTCTCACATGGAAGACAATACAAAATTGCAGCCTGAAGAATTGAACATCACATTTGCAGAATTGAACCAAACAGTTAACTGAAGACGGCAACTAATTAACAAAATAGTTAATAAGTGAGCACCACACCACACGACATATAGAACAGATACACTAGAGCAGCAGATTGCATGGTAAAATTAGATAGCACAATTCACTAGAATTTGTGAAGGAAAGGCAGGAGCAGCACACGCAATGGGTAACCCGAGCATGCTTAACCGGCGTAGCTAGCAAATGGCAAGGTGCTCCTCCAAGATCCGGGGGTCGGCACGAATGGCAGCCATAGCGACCTCACCCGCGCGTGCGGCCGCGGTTTGCTTCTACGCTGCCAAATGCTCCTTGAGATCCTGGCTATACTGCGTGCACCATGGCTTAGGGCGGCGCTTATTTGGTGGAGGTGTCGGTGATTTGGGTGGAAGGTGTCGCGCTCGCGCCGACGGTCGGGGCATGTGGGATGTGGAAAGAGGAGGAGGATGGGGATCGGGTGTGGATTACCTGCCTGGATAGACGAGGCCGAGCAGCGTGAAGGAGGGTCGCCGACGAGGAGGCGGTGCTGCAAGCAAGGAGTGAAGGTTTCAACTTGGAAAGGAAGGTGGAAACAGGGGAAATGTGGCTTTTGGTAAGGGGGAGGGGCGGGGAGGTAGATATTTCCGCGGAAGCCGAAAATTTGGAATCGCTTCAGCGAAAAAACTGGCGCGCAAAGTGTCATCAGACACGGTCCCTTATTCAGAACTGTGTACGATATGTGAACATCACAAGCGCTTCAGATAGCTTAACCCGTGTGTGATGAGTTTGAACGTCAAAAATTTTGGTTCGAATTTCCATTGTTATAGTGGTCATCCACGTCATTGCATAATTTGGGTACAGAAAGGAGACTACAGCACACCCACACTTCTTAATCGAACAAGTTCAGTAATTAAACAGAGCTAGCTGACCTAAACATTACTCTAACAAATTAAAGACCGACGCTCTTAATTAAACAAAACAAAGAGTACTACTACGGCTAGTGCTCGTTGATCTCCGCCGCCGCCTCCATGTCCAGCTCGCGCCCGATGGTCTCCTGGGGAAGGGGCTCCATGGCATCCATCGCACCATACTCGGCAAGCATCTCGCCATCCGCGTCCGCCATCTCTTTGGAAAAGGCTGCCACGAGCTGGGCATGGGCGGACGCGATCTGGGCTTGGACGGGCTCCATCGTCGCAAGGTATGCGGCGGAGGAATGGACGGCTGCTCGAACGCTCTCGGCGATTGCCAACTCTTCGGCCGTAGGTTGCTGACCGTTGTCGGAGAAGCTTCGTTCGATTTGTGCGGTGACCGCCAGGAGCTGGGCGTGGGCGGCCTCGACATGGTCGTGGGCGGCCTCCATCAGGGCTAAGGCCGCCGTTGCGGAACGGAAAGCTGTTGTGCCGCTCTGGCCAGTTGCTATCCTTGAGGCAGATGTTGTTGCCGCCACCTGAGAAGCAACAACGGCCGTTTGGGCTGCCTTTGACGCCCGGTCGCAGATTGCGGCCGTGCTCATGCACCTTGTTAGCACGCGAATGGCGGCTGCGGCCGCGCTCTCGCTGGAGTGGGCCACCGAAGTTGCCCTCACGACGCGGGTCCACGTGCCCATCTTTCACCGGCAACGATTGAACAGTGAAATGATATTTGGGGAGCGAGCTAGTGTGCTTGAGACACCGGCTGTGGACTGTAGCCGACGCACCTTCTCGCGTAAGCCATAGGCGTACTATACACCGACGGTGCTCCAGGATATTTTGTGGTGCATCTCACATGGTTGGTGATAATAAACTATGTGCGATCTACTTGATTTTTCATCTTGATTTGAATTACATAATGGGGTCATAACGGTAATGGACGGTGTTTGAATTGCTAGACCTTTTATCCGGAGTGAACATGCAACTATATGTGTGTCGTAAAAGAATTGGAATTAGTCAGGGTTCGTTTGAACATTTTATACATTAAATTGGTTTTCTAGCCATTTCAGGTGCACAATTCAAAATTAAACTACATGCACATGTTCCGGTGCACCAACATGGGTTGTAAAATCATATATGTGTCCATGGGTTTATGCTTATCTCTCATGCAAGAAAAGGGGATGAAATCCGAACACCACGGCACCGTGGCTCTCGGGCAAATGTCGATGTACTTGCTTTTGTAATTCTAGTAAATCCAAAATTCGTCCGAAATTCATGAAACTTGGCATGCTATCATGGAGCGGCATCAACATGCCGTGGTAAATTTTTTATCCCATTTGGGGCAGGTTTGGGTATAAGCTTTTCATAAACCAGAGCTTCTCACAACAAGTGTGATGGTTTCGGTAGGGAACGTTTCACCTTTCTGGACAAAACGATATCCGTTGCATCTTCTCGATTTCAATTTTTTCCCTTGTGTCAACATAGAACAACAGGAGTGTTGTGTCAATTTTTGGGATTTTTCGGGATTCGCTTGGACATTTTTATACATTAACTGGGTCTTCTATGCATTCATGTGCATAATTCAAATTTGAATTACAGGCACATGCTCTAATGGGTATAATTTAGTTGAAAATTCAAATATGTGTACTTGGTTGCCTTCTTAGGTCCCATGCAAGAAATGGGAATGAATGTCAAACACCCTGCCACCGTCACTCGGCCGCAAACATTGAGATACCTGGTTTTTAAATTCTAGTAAATCCAAAACTCATCTGAAATTCATGAAACTTGGCATGCTATCATGGAGCGGCATCAACATGCCGTGGTAAAAAATTTGTCCCATTTGGGGCAGGTTTGGGTATATGCTTCTCACAACAAGCATGATGGTTTCGGTAGGGAACGTCCCACCATTGGGGACGAAACGATATCCATTGCCTCTTATTACTTCCAAAAATTTCTCGTGTCAACATAGAACAACAGGAGTGTTGTGTCAATTTTTGTGATTTTTCGGGGTTCGTTTGGACATTTCTATGCATTAACTGAGTTTTCAATGCATTTATGTGCATAATTCAAATTTGAACTACATGCACATGCTCCAGTGCATATAAATTGGTTCAAAAATCAAATATGTGTCCCTGGGTGCATGCTTAGGTCCCATGCAAGAAACGGGAATGAATTTCAAACATCAGGGCACTATTGATTGCCGGCAAAACATTGAGATGCCTGGTTTTTAAATTCTAGTAAATCCAAAACTCGTTTGAAATTCATGAAACTTGACATGCTATCATGGAGCGCCATCAACATGTCGTGGTAAAAATTTTGTCCCATTTGGGGCAGGTTTGGGTATATGCTTCTCACAAAAAGCATGATGGTTTCGGTAGGGAACGAACCACCTTTGGGGACGAAACGATATCCATTGCCTCTTATTGCTTTCAATTTTTTTTCTCGTGTCAACATAAAACAACAGGAGTGTTGTGTCAATTTTCGTGATCTTTCGGGGTTCGTTTGAACATTTTTATGCATTATCTGAGTTTTCAATGCATTTATGTGCATAATTCAAATATGAACTATAGGCACATGCTCCAGTGCATATAAATTGGTTGAGGAATCAAATATGTATCCTTGGGTGCATGCTTAGGTCCCATGAAAGAAATGCGAATGAATTTGAAACACCAGTGCACCGTTGATTGCCGGCAAAACGTTGAGATACTTTTATTTTTAAATTCTAGTAAGTCCAAAACTCGTCTAAAATTCATGAAACTTGGCATGCTATCATGGAGCAGCATCAACATGCCATGGTCAATTTTTTGTCCCATTTGGGGAAGGTTTGGGTATATGCTTCTCACAAACCAGAGCTTCTCACAACAATCATGATGGTTTCGGTAGGGAACGTCCCACCTTTGGGAATGAAACGACATCCATTGCCTCTTATTGCTTCCAAAAATTTGCTCGTGTCAACATAGAACAACAGGAGTTTTGTGTAAATTTTTGTGATTTTTCGGGGTTCGTTTAGACAGTTTTATGCATTAACTATGTTTTCAATGCATTTATGTGCATAATTCAAATTTGAACTACATGCACATGCTCTAGTGCATATAAATTGGTTCAAAAATCAAATATGTGTCCTTGGGTGCATGCTTAGGTCCCATGCAAGAAATGGGAATGAATTTCAAACACCAGGGCACTGTTGATTGCCGGCAAAACATTGAGATGCCTGGTTTTTAAATTCTAGTAAATCCAAAACTCGTTTGAAATTCATGAAACTTAACATGCTATCATGGAGCGCCATCAACATGCCGTGGTAAAAATTTTGTCCCATTTGGGGCAGGTTTGGGTATATGCTTGTCACAACAAGCATGATGGTTTCGGTAGGGAATGTCCCACCTTTGGGGACGAAACGATATCCATTGCCTCTTATTGCTTTCAAATTTTTTCTCGTCTCAACAAAGAACAACAGGAGTGTTGTGTCAATTTTTGTGATTTTTCGGGGTTCGTTTGGACATTTTTATGCATTATCTGAGTTTTCAATGCATTTATGTGCATAATTCAAATTTGAACTACATGCACATGCTCCAGTGCATATAAATTGGTTGGAGAACCAAATATGTGTCCTTGGGTGCATGCTTAGGTCCCCTGAACGAAATGGGAATGAGTTTCAAACACCAGGGCACCGTTGATTGCCGGCAAAATGTTGAGATACTTTATTTTTTAATTCTAGTAAATCCAAAACCCGTCTGAAATTCATGAAACTTGGCATGCCATCATGGAGTGGCATCAACATGTCATGGTAAAAAAAATTCCCATTTGGGGAAGGTTTGGGTATATGCTTCTCACAAACAAGAGCTTCTCACAACAATCATGATGGTTTCGGTAGGGAACGTCCCACCTTTGGGGACGAAACGATATACATTGCCTCTTATTGCTTCCAAAAAATTTCTCGTGTCAACATAGAACAACAGGAGTGTTGTGTCAATTTTTGTGATTTTTGGGGTTCGTTTGGACATTTTTATGCATTAACTGAGTTTTCAATGCATTTATGTGCATAATTCAAGTTTGAACTACACGCACATGCTCCAGTTCATATAAATTGGTTGAAAAATCAAATCTGTGTCCTTGGGTGCATGCTTAGGTCCCATGCAAGAAATGGGAATGAATTTCAAACACCAGGGCACTGTTGATTGCCGGCAAAACATTGAGATGCCTGGTTTTTAAATTCTAGTAAATCCAAAACTCGTCTGAAATTCATGAAACTTGGCATGCTATCATGGAGCGGCATCAACATGCCGTGGTAAAAAATTTGTCCCATTTGGGGCAGGTTTGGGTATATACTTCTCACAAACCAGAGCTTCTCACAACAAGCATGATGGTTTCGGTAGGGAACGTCCCACCTTTGGGGACGAAACGATATCCAATGCCTCTTACTGCTTTCAAATTTTTTCTCGTGTCAACATAGAACAACAGGAGTGTTGTGTCAATTTTTGTGATTTTTCGTGGTTCGTTTGGCCATTTTTATGCATTAACTGATTTTTCAATGCATTTATGTGCATAGTTCAAATTTGAACTACATGCACATGCTCCAGTGCATATAAATTGGTTGAAAAATCAAATATGTGTCCTTGGGTGCATACTTAGGTCCTATGCAAGAAATGGGTGGCGTGCGAGCGCAGTCCGGTGCGCAGGCTGACCGAGAGGCGTGCAAGCTGTCCTCGAATGCACAGGCTCACCGGGAAGCATGCGAGCTGCACGCTGCATAGGCTCACTGGGAAGCGAGCCCCTTGACTTCCATGGCCGCCTACCTTCCTCTCCATGCGCGCGCCCCCCTCCATGGCATGGGACACCGCCGTCGAACGCTATCTCTCAGCGCCGCCTGCTGCCGTCCTCCCGCACCCCGCCCGTCGACCCCGGGATGACATGATGCAAAGTGAGAGCAGGATTTGTGCATCTCTTCAACACAAACGGTTCTTTTGGATGACCCGTGTGCAACCACTTACAAACAATTTGGTGCGATTTGCATCTGTCATATTGGGTATGTTATCATTTGTCAAACTGGAAAGATTGACATTTGTTGATCTAGTAACATTGCCATTTGTCAACCTTGTAACACTGCGATTTGTCAAAATATGAAACTAAAAATCACTGGCAGTATCTAATTTTTGCAACTAAAATTCAATAATTAAGCATAGATTTTATTCATAGATTAAGCGGTCGTTCTTAATTTATACAAACAGTTCAACTCGACAGCTGAACCGACCAAACTTTTCCCCAATTGTTGCCAACCACGTACTGAAATAGCTAGTTCAACTATATATACTAGCTAATTTTAAGTACGTTGTACAGTTCCACCACATCTATAGTCAGATGAACTGAACAAAGTAGCCCCTAAATACTACTACTACTGGGGAGGGGCTTTGTACTACTTCTGGTTGCCTCTCCTCTGCCGAGCGCCCTCAGTAAGAGGCGGAGGAGGAGGAGCCTACCGACAAGCTGGGCAACCACAATATGGTGCATGCCGCTGTTGCAGCTTCAGCAACGCTCACCTCAAACGCCCTCTGCCGCTCCAGACGACCCCTCTCGAAGTGGTGGTTCTCCTTGTAGATCTCCTGATTCCTCGCCTCTGAGGCGGCGTGTGCCGCAGCCATGGCGGCGGTAAGGCTCTTTGCGTGCTCGACGTAGCGCTCCTCCTCCTCCCGCAGGAACTCGGTGTAGCGCGCAAGGTCGCTGACGCACGTGCAGGCATCCACCTCCGCCTCCTGCCTTCGGGCGGTGGTGGCGGAGCGGGTGATGACCCCGATGGTCGACGGTGGGCTCGCGGCCACGGCGGCCGACGACGGGGTGGCGGCCATGACCACCACCTCCCGTCTTTGGGGCGCGATGGCGGAGCGGGTGATGGCCACGGTGGCCGGCAATGGGGTGGCGGCCACGACGGCCACCTCCCGCCTTTGGGCCGCAGCGGCGGAGCGGGCGATGGCCCTGGCTTTCAAAGGTGGTGTGGCGGCAACGGTGGCCAGCAACAGCTGCCGACGGGCACCGGCGGCTGAGCGTGTGGTGGGTGTTCCGCGCACACCAACAGGGACGTCACGCGCACTACACTACGCCGGGGACTATGCTGCCCCCGGGGTGTAGCCTCCTAGCTGGAGCGGTCCTCTGATGAAGACGAAGTGGCTGAGCGACGACGACAGACCGGTGCCACTCGCGATTGTGGGAGAAGCAGACAAGATAAGCTACAAGATGGGAGGGGAAAATGCGACGCAGGACTCGCCGGCCGTGAAGGTTTTTATAGCAGGCCGGTAAGCATTGGGATTTTGGGGGATTTCACCGAGTCGGGCAGGAAGCTTGCGCGGGAACCTACGAGGTTGTGCGGGAACAGGCTCACCGATGATTCATTAGCCAAAAGAACACCCCCGCGTGCTGCGCAAGCTTGCGCTGTAAGCCGTCTGCGGCAGCGGGGTGACAAGACGTGCGAGAGGAGGACAAAAGGCCACGTACACATACGCTTGATAAAAAAATACGTTTGCGATTTAATTACCTACTATACCCCCATCCTAGTTTATAAGTATGATTTAAGTAATAAAATACGAATGCATGTCGCCAAATATTTTATAGTTGGATTCGTATTTGAACATAGTTTCCAATTATATAATTTTTATAACATGCATTAACATTTTGTTGGTTAAATTTGAGGGCAAAGTATGCCACAGAATATAAAGGGGACTATAGACTAGACGGAGGTGGTAGCAGACGGCTGCTCTCTACGCAGTGATGCAACTATCGGCCGGCTTGTAGGCGACCATTTTCTACGTGTTCAACTGCTCTATGCGTGTGGTTGCTTGTGGTTCAGGCGGCCGCGGCGCGCTCTGCTCTCGCGTCCCTCCGGGTGCTCTACCCTCATCCCTCCACGCGCGCTGCCAGTGTTTGGGGCCGGTGCACGATCATGCACGTTCGTGTGCATGCAGTTGCGTCGGGCACGGCATGACGATGCAATTACCCGCTGCAAAAACTGCCATGCGGACGCGCCGAGAATCCACGCCGCTCGGCCCCCTTTTATTCCTGCGGCCATTTACCTTCATCTCTCGTCTCACACGATGCAATAAGCACACCCACGAGGACACATACAGAGAGGACATCCAGCGGTTCCAATGGCGCTCCCCGTGGCTCCAATGGCGCTCCTAGCGGCCGACGACGACAACGATGGGAAGTTCACCACGCAACACGTCGTGAACACCCATGTGAGGGGGAAGGCTCTCTCGGTGGTGTACACGAACGATCCGGCCTCGGTGGAGAGCTCCATCCAAACTATGGAGCAGTTCCTTGCCAAGGACAAGCACCAAGTGGTTGGCTTCAACCTCGAGTACACCATGGGTCGTGCCAGGCACGATCAGAAGGTTGCCGTCACCCAGTTGTGCATGCGACAAGACGTCCTCGTCTACCACTACCACTTGGACACAACGCCTTGCGAGCATTTCTCCAGGTTTATAACAGCTCCGACTACAGTTTCGCTGCGGTGGAAACCACCAACGATCTAAAAGCGCTCAAGGTTTCAGGCTTGAAATGCTCGAATCTTGTCAACATCCAGTGCCACTACAAGGTCTGGGGCAGCGACAAAAACAAACTGAACTCCCTGGTTGACCTCACCTCGGCCATCATCGACCCCTACTACATGAAGATGAAGAATTAGAGCAATAAGGACAAGAACGCCTGGCATAGTGTGTGGCATGAGAGACTGGATGAACAACATGTCAAGTACGCTGCCATGGACGCGTACACAAGCTACGAGATGTACAGGCGGATCGTTGACATGAGGAACTGTCTTCTTCCTGGCCCAGACAAGGGATCGAGCCACATAGCAGTGGCGGGAGCGTCACAAGAAGTAGATGACTAGATGATCGTTTCTCCTACTTTAGAATGCATGCAATTGTTTATTGAGGTGTGTGCGAATGATCTGTATAGTCACTTATGTAATTGGATGTTTATTTCAGTTATATATATATACATGTTATTCTACTATAGACAGAGCAAATCACATGGCTTATTAGCAGCAATCGTCTGTGTTATTATTGGTCTTCGCACACATTTCTGATTACAGACCTGTTTGTCGCGTATCACACACATCTTGTTCAGTTGAACCGTTTCCATTGTGTTGCCTAATCACACACAGTTCATCCTAGTGAACCGTATGTTGTAAATCGCACACGCCTTCATCTGGCTGCCGTTTCTTTTGTTCCTCCTCATCCCAAACAGTTAATTGAGCTGAACCGTATGCCCCGCATCGCACACGCAACTAAAATCTGAACCGTGTTTGATGCATCCGTCATCGCAAACGTTTTGCACCTTTTTGGACGATTTTTTACACCACCGTTTGCGATTATGGCATCCCACACACTTTCGTCGAAGGGTCTCTGATCGTAGTGTCGCATTTGGACCATCCTACATTAGTGATGGTTCCTGCGACAATGTGCGGGGCAACATCTTGTATAACTAAATAGCTACCCTACACTAACTTATTTCTCTAAACATGCAGCATGTATGAAAATAACACACATCTCAACATCCAACCATGCATAAGAAAAAGTCCACTTCAGTATGCAAATATGCATGAGAATTTCCATTTTATTATGATATGTATATATAATAAATATTTTACAACAATACACAATATATCATATGTATTTTTAGTTTTAATTCTAGTACTATTAATCTAAATATTCATGTTCCATACAACCAAATCTCATTGAAATACATTGCAAAATATTCCGACAACAACGTGTGGGGTATCATATAGTTTAACAAGAAGCGATTGCTTTTGACATCTTATAGATCGTGTGTGTCAGAGGCTAAAGAGTTGGGAATAGAAAATGTTATCTCTCTCTGGTATAGAAATTTTGGTGAAAGCAGTAATACAGGAAACTCCCTCTTATGCTATGTCAGTCTTGAAATTACCTAAGGTGGTATGCAAAGCAATCACAGATGAGCTCTCAAATTTTTGGTGGGGTGACAATGAACAATCAAACAAAATGCATTGATTCGCATGGTGGAAGATGTGTATCCCAAAGAAGAAGGGGGTTGGGATTTAGTGACCTTCATAGTTTTAATCTTGCTATGTTAGCAAAGCAATGTCGGGGAATGATTCAGAACCATGATTCCTTATGTGCATGTGTCTTACACGATAAACACGTTCTTCCAACGTCATACTCCCAATGTTGTTTTAGGAATATCATTACACTTGACGATATCTCAAGATCCAGAAAACGTGATCACTAACAACACTTTTGCTAGTCATAGAGACAAGACTAGGAATCTTATTTTACCGTTTATTAGTCCACACGTGCATATGAGTTTTTCATTGAGTCGCATATCCTAGGATCATAATAGTTATAGCATAGAATATAAACTCTCAATTATGAACATAGAAATATAATAACACAATATTATTGCCTCTAAGGCGTATTTCCAACAGTTGGGCCTCGTTGAGTTGCGTCAACACAACATTGTTTAACTTTCTGCTAGAGGCGCGCTACCTCCTCTCCATGCCGCTGGAAGACACCAGCTTCCTTCACGAGCTCCTTCTTCAGTGCTTCGAGCTCATACTGAAGCACCCCTTGCTGGTCCTTGCTCCCCTACATCTCACCACGAAAGACGGGGCGTTCCTCCTGCTCCTTCTGAAGGGAGGCCTCTAGGTCATGCTTTGATGCAGCCAAATCATACAGCTCACCCTTGACAGCCCGCATGGTTTCCTCCGCCTCTGTGTGAGCCTTCGTGGCCACATCTATGTCACGTCGGATAGCAGTTGCCTACTCAGGGCCTAAGAAATAGGAAAACATGGCTAACTCCTGTTAAATAAAAAGAAAAATCATGAAGTTGATAATTGCTCAAAATGACATATGCGTAACAACCAGAACCAACTTAATTTAACTAAAGCAAACATGATGTGATCAACAATAAGCCTGGCAGTCCCCACATCGACTTATGGACACGCACAAACATTTCTGTCGAACCCCAAACCTAGCACAATCAAAATCGTACTGTAATGTGGGGATGGTAGTGGTTTGGAGGGTGTCCTAGGAGATGCGGATGAGGTCAGCATACCCTTGGAGGTGCCAGCAGAGGAGATCCATGATGACAGGCTCGCAGTTGTCTCAACGGCGTTGAGGACACCAACTGACGAGCAGTCCATGAAAGTTAGCAACTATGAATCGGTGAAGGAGGTGGTGCCATGGACTGCGGGGAAAGGTCACTTGCTAGAGGAGGCAACACTGACGGCCGTGCATATGTTAACGGACAGAATAGGCGTTGCCTTCGATCTGCGCCTCAGCAATGAGAGTACATAGGTAGAGAGGCGATGACTCAAATGGGTTGGGAGAGAGTATAGCTGAGGAGGAGGAGGAGGAGGAGATCACCGTGAGAGGAGCGCATGGTCGTGGGAATAAAAAAAAGAGGCCAAAGAAGCCCGCCAAAAAAAGAGGCCAAAGAAGCCCAAATAAAAAAAGAGGCCAAAGAAGCCCACCAAAAAAATGAGAGAAAAAGAGAGAAGGGGCAATGCTACTATCCTTTTACCACACTTGTGCTTCAAAGTAGCACCATGATCTTGATGATAGAGAGTCTCCTATGTTGTCACTTTCATATACTAGTGGGAATTTTTCGTTATAGAACTTGGCTTGTATATTCCAATGATGGGCTTCCTCAAAATGCCCTAGGTCTTTGTGAGCAAGCAAGTTGGATGCACACCCACTTAGTTTCTTGTTGAGCTTTCATACACTTATAGCTCTAGTGGATCTGTTGCATGGCAATCCCTACTCACTCACATTGATATCTATTGATGGGAATCTCCATAGCCCGTTGATACGCCTAGTTGATGTGAGACTATCTTCTTCTTTTTGTCTTCTCCACAACCACCATTCTATTCCACCTATAGTGCTATGTCCATGGCTCACGCTCATGTATTGTGTGAAGATTGAAAAAGTTTGAGAACATCAAAAGTATGAAACAATTGCTTGGCTTGTCATCGGGGTTGTGCATGATTTAAATATTTTGTGTCATGAAGATAGAGCATAGCCAGACTATATGATTTTGTAGGGATAGCCTTCTTTGGCCATGTTATTTTGAGAAGACATGATTACTTTATTAGTATGCTTGAAGTATTATTATTTTTATGTCAATATTAAACTTTTGTCTTGAATCTTTCGGATCTGAACATTCATGCCACAATAAAGAAAATTACATTGATGATTATGTTAGGTAGCATTCCACATCAAAAATTCTGTTTTTATCATTTACCTACTCGAAGACGAGCAGCAATTAAGCTTGGGGATGCTGATACCTCTCCAACGTATCTATAATTTTTTATTGTTCCATGCTATTATTTATCTGTTTTGGATGTTTAATGGGCTTTAATATGCTATTTTATATTATTTTTGGGACTAACCTATTAACTGGAGGCCCAGTGCCAGTTGCTGTTTTTTGTCTATTTCAGTGTTTCGTAGAAAAGGAATATCAAACGGAATCCAAACGGAACGAAACCTTCGCGGGGATCTTTTTTGGAACAAACAGAATCCAAGAGACTTGGAGTGGACGTCAAGGAAGCAAGAAGGCGGCCACGAGGTAGGAGGGCGCGCCCAGGGGGGTAGGCGCGCCCCCCACCCTCGTGGGCCCCTCGTGGCTCCACCGACCTACTTCTTTCGCCTATATATACTCTCATACCCTAAAAACATCCAGGGGAGCCACGAAATCACTTTTCCACCACCGCAACCTTCTGTACCCATGAGATCCCATCTTGGGGCCTTTTCCGACGATCTGCCGGAGGGGGATTCGATCACGGAGGGCTTCTACATCAACAGCATAGCCTCTCCGATGATGTGTGAGTAGTTTACTTCAGACCTTCGGGTCCATAGTTACTAGCTAGATGGCTTCTTCTCTCTCTTTGGATCTCAATACAAAGTTCTCGTCGATTTTCTTGGAGATCTATTCGATGTAATTCTTTTGCGGTGCGTTTGCCGAGATCCGATGAATTGTGGGTTTATGATCAAGACTATCTATGAACAATATTTGATTCTTCTCTGAATTCTTATATGCATGATTTGATATCTTTCCAAGTCTCTTCGAATTATCGGTTTAGTTTGGCCTACTAGATTGATCTTTCTTGCAATGGGAGAAGTGCTTAGCTTTCGGTTCAATCTTGCGCTGTCCTTTCCCAGTGACAGTAGGGGCAGCAAGGCACATATTGTATTGTTGCCATCGAGGATAAAAAGATGGGGTTTATATCATATTGCTTGAGTTTATCCCTCTACATCATGTCAACTTGCCTAATGCGTTACTCTGTTCTTATTGTCAACTTAGCATGGAACAATCAAAAATTATAGATCAAAAATCATAGTAGAGTTCCAAGATTGATAATAAAACAGCATGGAACAATAAAAAATTATAGATATGTTGGAGACGTATCAGCATCCCCAAGATTAACTCCTGCTCATCCTCGAGTAGGTAAGTGATAAAAACAGAAATTTTTGATGTGGAGTGTTGTTTATCATGTCATATCATATTCTTTTCTTTGTTGCATGGACATTTGGACTTTTATGTGATTCAAAGCAATAGTCTAGTTTTGACATAATAATTTAGATACTCAAGCATATCAACAAGCAACCATGTCTTTCAGAATAACAATGCTAAAATAAGTTATCCCTAGCCCATCATGCTCAACCATTGATCCATTCATGAAACACACTCGAATATTAGCTACACCCAATACTTAAGTACGATCATATTGCCTCTTAGTTGGTGCTTTTGTAAGAGAAGATGGAGACTCAAAATAAAAATTGCATAAAATAAAAGAAAGGCCCTTCGCAGAGGGAAGTAGGGATTTGTAGAGGTGCTAGAGCTCAAAGTGAAAAATATTAGAGATAAAAACATTTTGGGAGGTGTATCCATCCCACCAATGAAAACGACTTAGAGCTCCGAACACTTTCCATGCTAGATATGCCATAGGCGGTTCCCAAATAGAAAATAAAGTTTATTCCTTTTTCCACCATTCTTTCACTTTCCATGGCTAACCGTATCCACGGGTGCCCTCCATACCAGCACTTTCCAAGGAATTTATTATTTGACAACATAAAGTAAATTCATTTTTGCATTTCGGGACTGGGCATCCCTAAAACCTTTTCCTTACTCTCGTGCAATGACAAGTGAATAAACACTCATCGTGATAATAGCACATCCAGCATGGAAAATATTAGCCACCCGTTACCATTCCGCGAGTGAAACAAACACACAAAAGAGAAGTTTATTTTGAAAATTAGAGATGGCACATGCAAATTTGCTTAGAAAGGCAAAAGAATACCGCATATATGTAGATATAGTGGACTCATGTGGCAAAACTGGTTTAAAGGATTTTGGATGCACAAGTAGAGGTCATACTTGGTGCAAAATGAAGGCTAGCAAAAGATTGACAAGCAACCAACAAAGAAACGAATAATCTCATAAGCAAGCATTGAGCATAATTAACACCGAATAATGCACCATAAGTAGGATATAATTTCATTGCATGACTATTGACTTTCATACTTGCATAGGGAATCACAAACCTTAACACCAATATTCTTACTAAAGAATAATTACTCATCAACATAACTCACATATCACATCATCATATCTCAAAACTATTACTAAAATCAACTTTATTTTGTCCAATGATCTTCATGATTTTTTTACTTATCCTTCTTGGATATCTATCACTTTGGGACTAATTTTCATGTGTTGCTTTTCATAAGCTCAAACAAATATAAGTGAAGATCATGAGCATAATTTTTCTTTTCTTTCTCTCAAAATAATTGAAGTGAAGCAAGAGAGACTTTCTTAAAAAAATTACTAAGTCTCAAATAGATCTAAGTGAAGCAAGAGAGCATTTCTTCAAAAATACTAAGCACACCGTGCTCAAAAAGATATAAGTGAATCACTAGAGCAAGTCCTAGCTCATAAAAGATTTAAGTGAAGCACAGAGAGCAATTCTAACAAATCATGAAACAATTTTGGCTCTCTCAAATAGGTGTGTCCATCAAGTATTGATAACTTAAAACACAAAATAAAACAAGCAAAGACTCATATCATACAAGACGCTCCAAGCAAAACACATATCATTTGACGAATAAAAATTTAGCTTCGAGTAAAATACCGATAGTTGTTAGAAGAAAGAGGGGATGCCACTCGGGGGCATCCCCAAGCTTAGTTGGTTTCTCATTCTTGGATAATAGCTTGGGATGCCGGGGCATCCCCAAGCTTAGGCTTTTCTATCCTTCTTTCATCCATCGTAAGATAACCCAAAACTTGTAAACTTCAATCACACAAAACTCAACAAAACCTTCGTGAGATCCATTAGTATAAGAAAGCAAACCACTACTATACGTGTTGTATCAAACCAATTCATATTTTTTTTTGTATTATAGCTACTTATTCCAACTTTTCTATGGCAAAACCCCATCAAAGAAAACCATAGAGCCATCAAAATAAGCACACAACACAAAGAAAACAGAATCTGTCAAAACAGAACAGTCTGTAGCAATCTGACTTTTGCGAATACTTCTGGAACTCCAAAACATTTACCAAATTAGGATGACCAGGGTAATTTGTATATTAATATTATGCAAAAATAATCAGGGCAAAAGAACTTTTCTGAGATTTACGAAAATTATTTTTGTGAGCGCAAAGTTTCTGTATTTTCCAGCAAGATCAAACAACTATCACCCAAGAAGATCCTAAAGGCTTTACTTGGCACAAACACTAATTAAAACACAAAAAACACAATAATACTAGTAGAATAATTGTGTTAACACTCAAGAACATAAAGCAAAAAGCAAAAATAAATTTTATTCATTGGGTTGCCTCCCAACAAGCGCTACAGTTTTACGCCCTTAGCTAGGCATAAGATTTCAACAATGCTCACACGAAGGATAAGAATTGAAACACAAAGAGAGCATAATGAAATATATGACAAACACATTTAAGTCTAACATACTTCCTATGCATAGGAATTTTATAAGCAAACAAATTATCAAGACAAGAAACATCTAACATATGCAAATAAGAGGAATAAAACATTGACAATATCAACACAACTAGAGCAAATTTAATAACATGACAATTTATACAACCATATTTTCCTCTCTCATAATAATTATATGTAGGATCATAATCAAATTCAATAATATAACTATCATATAAAATTTTCTCTTTATGATCCACATGCATGCAAAGTTGACACTCTTCCAAAATAGTGGGATCATCAAAAAAATTCTCTTTATGATCCACATGCATGCAAAGTTGACACTCTTCCAAAATACCTCTCCAAACCCACTTTCATCAAAAAATTCATAAGATTGAACACTCACCAAATATGTGGGATTATTTTTAGCTAAAGTTGACACTCTTCCAAACCCACTTTCAATATTATCGCAAACATATTCATCATGAGGCTTAAATAAATTTTCAAGATCATAATAAACACTATCACCCCAATCATGATCATTGCAATAAGTAGCGGACATAACAAAACAAGCATCCCCAAGCTTGGGGTTTTGCATATTATTAGCACAGTTAACATTAATAGAATTTATAGTAAAATTATTGCAATCATGCTTTTCATTCAAGGAGCTATCATGAATCACTTCATAAATTTCTTCATCACAATTTTCAGATTCACGAATCTCCAGCAAAACTTCATAAAGATAATCAAGTGCACTCGACCCACTAGCAATTGGTTCAACATATTCAGATCTTTTGAAAAGATTAGCAAGTGGATGAGGATCCATATGAATAGATTATTAGCAAGCAAATATGCAAGCAAATAGAAGGCACATGGTAACACAAGTAGAGATAGCAAATGAGAGATCTGACGAGAAAAAGGCAAATGAAAAAGAGGGCGAATAAAAATGACAAAAAATTTTGAAGTGGGGGAGAGGAAAACGAGAGGCAAATGGCAAATGATGTAAATTGTGAGGAGGTGAGATTTGTGATTAGGAACCTGGTATATGTTCAAGATCCTCCCCGGCAACGGCGCTAGAAATCCCTTTTGATGTCGCTTGAAGCTACGTTGGTATTTCCCCAAAGAGGAAGGGATGATGCAGCACAGCGGGTAGGTATTTCCCTCAGATATGAAACCAAGGTTATCGAACCAGTAGGAAACCAAGCAACACAACGTAAACAGCCCCTGCACACAAATAACAACACCTCGCAACCCGACGTGTTAAAGGGGTTGTCAATCCCTTTCGGGGTACGGCGCCAGAAATTGCGTGTTGACGGGAGAAAGTTGCAATAGATTGAATAAATAGATCGCAAATAAAATAAAGTGCAGCAAAGTATTTTTGTATTTTTGGTTTAATAGATCTGAATAAAAAATGCAAATAAAATAGATCGCAAAGCAAATATATGGGAAAGAAGACCTGGGGCCCGTAGGTTTCACTAGTGGCTTCTCTCGAGAAAGATAGGAAATGGTGGGTAAACAAATTACTGTTGGGCAATTGATAGAACCTCAAATAATTATGACGATATCCAGGCAATGACCATTACATAGGCATCACGTCCAAGATTAGTAGACCGACTCCTGCCTGCATCTACTACTATTACTCCACGATCGACCGCTATCCAGCATGCATCTAGTGTATTAAGTTCATGGAAAAATGGAGTAATGCAATAAGAATGAAGACATGATGTAGACAACATCTATCTATGTAGAGATAGACCCCATCGTTTTATCCTTAGTAGCAATGATACATACGTGTCATTTTCCTTTCTGTCACTGGGATCAAGGACCGTAAGATCGAACCCACTACCGGGCACCTCTTCCCATTGCAAGATAAATAGATCAAGTTGGCCAAACAAAACCCAAATATCGAAGAAGAAATACGAGGCTATAAGAGATCATGCATATAAGAGATCAGAGAAACTCAAATAAATTTCATGAATATAAAAAGATATGACTGATCATAAACTCAAAATTCATCAGATCCCAACAAACACACCGCAAAAAAGTTACATCATATGGATCTCTAAGAGACCATTTTGTATTGAGAATTCAGTGAGAGAGAGAAAGCCATCTAGCTACTAACTATGGACCCGAAGGTCTACAAAGTACTACTCACGCATCATCGGAGAGGCACCAATGGAGATGGTGAACCCCATCCGAGATGGTGTCTAGATTGGATCTGGTGGTTCTGGACTCTGCGGCGGCTGGATGAATATTTCGTCGACTCCCCTAGGGTTTCTTGAATATTGGGGTATTTATAGAGCAAAGAGGCGGTCCGGGGGCACCCGACATGGGCACAACCCACTAGGGCGCGCCTGGGTCTCCTGGCGCACCCTGGTGGGTTGTCCCCTCCTCGGAACTCCCCCCAGGTGCAACCAGGGCCCAATGTCTTCCTTCTGGTCCATAAAAAATCTCCGTGAAGTTTTGTGGCATTTGGACTCCGTTTGCTATTGATTTTCTACGATGTAAAAAACATCGAAAAAACAGCAACAGGCACTTGGCACTATGTCAATAGGTTAGTGCCAAAAAATGATATAAAATGACTATAAAATTATTATAAAACATCCAAGATTGATAATAAACAGCATGGAACAATCAAAAATTATGGATACGTTGGAGACATATCAATGTATCTAGCACTATTAAGTTCTAAATACATCCAATTGATCAACAATTAATTCGATACAGAGGGAGTACATGACAACAGGTACTTACATGAGCAATCCAAAACTTCATAACCATTGTGTTAATTCTACATTTATCTAAGAGTAAATATAGATCTTATAATTTCAAGCAAAGGGAGGATAAAGAAGAGAACATTTACAGTGATGCTACATAATCAAACAGCAATGAGTGTAAGTATGCTGACAAAGGGCAAGAGGTACTGTCAAGAGCACTGCAGAGCCCAATATTGTTGTGAGATCCGATCCTATGATCCTTTGAGCAAGGAGATTCATCTGAAATTAGTTTTCATACAAAAGAGAAGGTAAGGCACATGCAGAAAATTAGGAGTTCAAATTTTGAATTGATATCATAGACAGTACCTGACGCTGGGCTCTCAGCAGTTCTAATAGGGGTTTGGCCAGTGGAGTAGGGGTAAAGTGTGGTATAGTTGGGCCTGTGTTTTCTGTGGCTGCTGATCTATCTGATTTAACAGGTATCACTACCTTCTCCAAATACCTAGTTTGTACTCCTTGAGGATCTGCACTCACCCTCTTCCTTTCGGATATCTATTACGAAAGAACAACATTTGACTGGAAAAACATAGTATGACGACACATGGAATAGGTACAGAAAATGGATAGGTATGGCATATACTCATATATGATGCTTAAACTAAGAAGATGGTGTAACAAAGTAGAAGTAATGCAAGAGGTCAGATGCAAAATATGTGCGACCAATACAACCTTGCCAAGTTAGAGCAAGCACCTTGATGGGTGAATAAGATAGGCCATCCTCCACCATGCCAAGTTTATTAGCCAGTGGATTGTTCCGCAATATTCCTCTCGTGCGCCCATTCTCATATTCATTTTGATAATGTTCAATACCTGACATGCATGAAAATATAAAAACAAGTGTTATTATCTTTGTAATGCAGAAGTGATTCTAATCCAATACTGCCTCCCTGTAAACCCCTTTGTGCTATCTCTGCAATTCTTCTGAGAGATGCCATGCATGTTGTTATTTGGTGTGTGCATTAATATAATGTGGCCTACTACTCAAAATATGAGAGCTCCAGAAGTGATGATACTTCGCAGATGACAGCTTCAACATATAGTAAAGAAGAACAAGTCGACCTGACCTAACAGATTCAAAATATACTAAGGGAGAACAACTCGACCTGACCAGTCGACCGCAAATATCTCTGCTACTCTTCCCAACAAGGAACATACTTATTAAAGAAGAGAAGAGGATCATCTTAAAGAAGAGCAGAAGAGCAAGCAAATTGAAGTTATTACAAGTCTTTCTATACAATGTCGGTTGCCCACCCATGATGAACTAGAGCGCACACAGAAATTATATTCCTTCCGGTCTGTCCATATGTGGCTCACATGCATTTCGAAACTAAAGTAGGAACATTTATCGGACCAATTAAACATCTCTTAGTTTTACTAATATCAGCATAATATCATATATGAATTTGTACAACTAAGCATGTTTAGCTCGATGGGTGGAGCAGTGCTATTACGACACGAACCACGTAGGCTGATTGTGGTCATCATAAAATGGGGAAACCGTAAGCATGATGAGTATAGTGTTGACCGTGGTAGTGGGACGGCAGATCTCAAGCTGTAAACCGCGCAAAGGGTAGTTAGCAACCGATGTTTGCTTTGAAATATGTGGCACCCCAGCTCAGAGCAACTGGTTTACCCTGCATTGCCAGCCCAGAGATCGAGTCTTCTGGCAATACACAACAACATGGTACAGAAACAACCGCTTTATTGATGCTAGCAGATTACATAGGTCTGATATTACATAGAGATACGAGGCCAAGCGGCACACACGGTGCTGCTGGACAGTATGTACATTATTTAATGAACATGACGGGGCCTCGATCGCACGAACTACGTGGCAGCGGAAGAACGACGAAGTGGAACTCCATAGCACAGGGACACCGACGTGGACATGGACTAGACACGAGATGCGCTCCGATGCGAACTGACTTGCCTGAAAGCTAGCATAACACGCCAGGTCAGTACATTGAATGTACTTGCAAGCTCACAACAAACATAAGCACGATGACAGACAATATCATGATAATTAATCTGATTAATTCAATGCAAGCAAGACTACAGCTGCAATGCAAAAAAAACGAGCATCGAGTCACACGGACTCGCTTACCAGAACGTTACCTCGTAACCAAACGCTGACCATACCAGGGTCACACCTGAAACCACTCTCTCAAGAGCATCTGAAGAGTTCACGATTCAACTCGAACCAATGCATCACAACAATTACTTAGTTTGCAAGATTTATTATAAAAGTTGATCCATGGTGTGACTTACTCCCGAGTTATGCCCATAACCAAGGACGTGGCTATCGATAGATTTAATACACTCTGCAGAGGTAGCGCACTTTACCCACACTACAGAATACCTGGCCTCGCATTCCCATTCGGGTGGACCAAAGCATTCCGACGAAACCCTCCCTTTGTCATGCACTCTCCCGGGCCACTCCGACCAACTCCCCCTCAGGGCTAGGTCTTGGGTGGCCCCGTGTCTACCAAAGACACCAACGGCCACTGTCGTGGCAAAACGGTCCCATATGGGGACAAGGTACCATAAAAACAAAAAAACGAGCACACAAGGTTATGTCTGCCTACCGGGCCAGGGTATGCACGCCCATAACCTTCCCTTGCAGGAGGCACCGGTGAGAGCCACTACAAAGGACCGAATCAAGACCTTCCCATAAGGTAAATGTGGTCGCACTGAATTAAAAACCCGATTCAGTGGCACCATGATGTGATCAACATCATATTCAAGTTGAACTTAATCCAGGTTAACTTTGATAAAACCTTTTATCAATAACATGATATGAAAATTTTCATGCGACTACTCGTCATGCAAAGCAAACAACTCATATTCATGGATCAAACTTAACCACGTGATTATCTTGCAACACTAAAGATCAAAACTCTCTGGTTATAACTCATTTTTATCATCAAGCAATATTTTTATTAGTTCTTTACTTAAATGAAAAATATCACTAAGTAAAAATTACATTAATTTCCATAGCAATATGCATAGTGCAAAACCTTACTCTACTTAACCAAACAAGTTCATGCATTCAACCAGTAACTAAAACAAGCATATCTAGCAGAATAAAGTAACTAGTAATTTATCAAAATTATTTATCAAATTTTAAATGCAAATAAGAACTCGTATTCAAGTAGAAAATCATAGATATTGAAATAACACCATCCAAATGCTGGTGTGGCTTGCCTTAGTGTAGAGGAGGATCACACCCCTCTTGGTTTGCTTCAAGACAAGCTTCTCCTTCTGAAAAAGAATTTAAAACCACAAAAATAAATGTCAAAACACATTCTGAAAATCACCAGAACTTCTAGACAGCAGGGAAAAATCCACACTTTGGTGTGCTGCTAGAGCTTTCTGAGACAAAGACAATGCAAAAAGAATCAAATCATTTGGACTTATGGTTTCGAAATGGTGGCTGGTCAAAGTTTAGTCAAATTTCTTGATAATATTTGAATTAAACAGAACTTTTGGGGGGTGACGTCGAAGGCGTAAAATAGAAATACGCCTCCACTCTTACCGCTTTGGGCGCGATTGGTGAGACCGACAGGTGGGTCCCGCGCATCAGGAGAGAGAGGGGGTGCGCGAGATCAGAGAGAGGCGGGGCTTCGCCGGAGCTTTCGCCGGCGACGAGGGGGGTTGGGGCTAGGCTAGAGGGATAGGATTGAAGTGGGGCTCGTGGCGCACCTGCCCGTACCCGTAGCTTGGCTTGGGATGGACGGAGCTGCTCGCAGTTGAGCTCGCAAGCTTCGGTGGCGGACGGGTTTCGCCGGAGAGGTTGAAGACGGTGGCTAGAGGCAGCTCCGAGGGCTCAACGGGGCCCAGGCAGCACCAGCAGACCACCAATGCCCCGCCCAAGCAGTTGCTTGAGCTCGACAGGCACCGGAGAGCGGCAGCTGGACTGCGGGGATCGCCGGAGTCCTCTGGTCGGGGCGACAGCCAGAGGCCTGCCCAACCGAGCTTCTGCAGGTCTACGTGTTCATGGGGGTTGGGTGCATTGGTGCTTGGCTCGAAAACGAGGAGGGGAGCACTATATATAGCCGGAGCAAAGGGGGGACGTGTCGCCGCCGGAGCTCTCTGGACACGCGGCGAACGGCGACGAGAAGCTCCAACGCGAGGGGGAAAACGCTCAGCGTCAACGCAGAAGCTTGCTATGGCGGCTCCGGCGTCGGCGAGCGCCAGAGAGCGGTCAAGGGTGATGGGTCGGGGCTTGTGGTGTGGTGTGGCAGTCGGCGGCGACCGCTGGAACGAACACGCGCGAAACCGAGGGCAAGGTGCTAGCTAGAGCGCGTCGAGACGCTGCCAGGCGCCGTGTCCTCGTGCGGTCACCAAGCTGGCATGGTCAAAACGACGCCCAGGAACGGCCAAACCTTGTCTACGCGTTCATCCGTGCAGTGTTTTGTCTAGGAGAGGTGATGGCTCTGAAGGAAATATGCCCTAGAGGCAATAATAAAGTTATTATTTATTTCCTTATTTCATGATAAATGTTTATTATTCATGCTAGAATTGTATTAACCGGAAACATGATACATGTGTGAATACATAGACAAACAGAGTGTCACTAGTATGCCTCTACTAGACTAGCTCGTTGATCAAAGATGGTTATGTTTCCTAGCCATAGACATGAGTTGTCATTTGATTAACGGGATCACATCATTAGGAGAATGATGTGATTGACTTGACCCTTTCCGTTAGCTTAGCACTTGATCGTTTAGTATGTTGCTATTGCTTTCTTCATGACTTATACATGTTCCTATGACTATGAGATTATGCAACTCCCGTTAACCGGAGGAACACTTTGTGTGCTACCAAACGTCACAACGTAACTGGGTGATTATAAAGGTGCTCTACAGGTGTCTCCAAAGGTACTTCTTGGGTTGGCGTATTTTGAGATTAGGATTTGTCACTCCGATTGTCGGAGAGGTATCTCTGGGCCCACTCGGTAATGCATATCACTATAAGCCTTGCAAGCAATGTGACTAAATGAGTTAGTTGTGGGATGATGCATTACGTAACGAGTAAAGAGACTTGCCGGTAATGAGATTGAACTAGGTATTGAGATACCGACGATCGAATCTCGGGCAAGTAACATACCGATGACAAAGGGAACAACGTATGTTGTTATGCGGTTTGACCGATAAAGATCTTCGTAGAATATGTAGGAGCCAATATGAGCATCCAAGTTCCGCTATTGGTTATTAACCGGAGATGTGTCTTGGTCATGTTTACATAGTTCTCGAACCCGTAGGGTCCGCACGCTTAACGTTCGGTGACGATTTGTATTATGAGTTATGTGCTTTGATGTACCGAAGGTAGTTCGGAGTCCCGGATGAGATCGGGGACATGACGAGGAGTCTCGAAATGGTCGAGACGTAAAGATCAATATATTGGACGACTATATTCGGACATCGGAAAGGTTCCGAGTGATTCGGGTATTTTTCGGAGTACCGGAGAGTTACGGGAATTCGTATTGGGCCTTAATGGGCCATACGGGAAAGGAGAGAAAGGCCTCAAAAGGTGGCCGCACCCCTCCCCATGGTCTGGTCCGAATTGGACTAGGGAAGAGGGGCTCCCCCTTCCTTCCTTATCCTTTTCCCTTCCCTTTTTCCTATTCCATGTGGGAGGAGGAATCCTACTAGGACTAGGGAGTCCTAGTAGGACTCCACACTTCTGGCGTGCTCTAGGGGCTGGCCGGCCTCCCCTCCTACAACCTTTATATACGGGGGCAGGGGGGCACCTCTAGACACAACAAGTTGATCTATTGATCTCTCCCAGCCGTGTGTGGTGCCCCCTCCACCATAATCTACCTCGATCATATCGTAGCGGTGCTTAGGCGAAGCCCTGCGTCTGTAGCATCATCATCACCGTCATCACGCTGTCGTGCTGACGAAACTCTCCGGCGAAGCTTTGCTGGATCGAAGCTCGCGGGACGTCATCGAGCTAAACGTGTGCTGAACTCGGAGGTGTCGTGCGTTCGGTACTTGGATCGGTCGGATCGTGAAGACGTACGACTACATCAACCGCGTTGTGCTAATGCTTTCGCTTTCGGTCTACGAGGGTACGTGGACACACTCTCCCCTCTCGTTGCTATGCATCACCATGATCTTGCGTGTGCGTAGGAAATTTTTTGAAATTACTACGTTCCCCAACAGTGGTATCCAAGCCTGGTTTTGTGCGTAGATGTTATATGCACAAGTAGAACACAAGTGAGTTGTGGGCGATACAAGTCATACTGCTTACCAGCATGTCATACTTTGGTTCGGCGGTATTGTTGGATGAAGCGGCCCGGACCGACATTACGCGTACGCTTACATGAGACTGGTTCTACCGACGTGCTTTGCACATAGGTGGCTGGCGGGTGTTAGTTTCTCCAACTTTAGTTGAACCGAGTGTGACTACGCCCGGTCCTTGAGAAGGTTAAAACAGCACTAACTTGACAAACTATCATTGTGGTTTTGATGCGTAGGTAAGAACGTTTCTTGCTCAGCCCATAGCAGCCACATAAAACTTGCAACAACATAGTAGAGGACGTCTAACTTGTTTTGCAGGGCATGTTGTGATGTGATATGGTCAAGACATGATGCTATATTTTATTGTATGAGATGAGCATGTTTTGTAACCGAGTTATCGGCAACTGGCAGGAGCCATATGGTTGTCGCTTTATTGTATGCAATGCAATCGCCCTGTAATTGCTTTACTTTATAACTAAGCGGTAGCGATAGTCGTAGAAGCAATAGTTGGCAAGACGACAACGATGCTACGATGGAGATCAAGGTGTCGCGCCGGTGACGATGGTGATCATGACGGTGCTTCGGAGATGGAGATCACAAGCACAAGATGATGATGGCCATATCATATCACTTATATTGATTGTGTGTGATGTTTATCTTTTATGCATCTTGTTTTGCTTAGATCAACGGTAGCATTATAAGATGATCTCTCACTAAATTTCAAGGTATAAGTGTTGTCCCTGAGTATGCACCGTTGCGAAAGTTCTTCGTGATGAGACACCACGTGATGATCGGGTGTGATAAGCTCTACGTTCAAATACAACGGGTGCAAAATAGTTGCACACGCGGAATACTCAGGTTAAACTTGACGAGCCTAGCATATACAGATATGGCCTCGGAACACTGAGACCGAAAGGTCGAGCGTGAATCATATACTAGATATGATTAACATAGTGATGTTCACCATTGAAAACTACTCCATCTCACGTGATGATCGGACATGGTTTAGTTGATTTGGATCACGTGATCACTTAGATGATTAGAGGGATGTCTATCTAAGTGGGAGTTCTTAAGTAATATGATTAATTGAACTTTAATTTATCATGAACTTAGTCCTGGTAGTATTAGCATATCTATGTTGTAGATCAATAGCTCGCGTTTAGCTCCCCTGTTTTATTTCTGATATGTTCCTAGAGAAAACTAAGTTGAAAGATGTTAGTAGCAATGATGCGGATTGGATCCGTGATCTGAGGATTATCCTCATTGCTGCACAGAAGAATTATGTCCTTGATGCACCGCTAGGTGACAGACCGATTGCAGGAGCAGATGCAGACGTTATGAACATTTGGCAAGCTCGATATGATGACTACTTGATAGTTTAGTGCACCATACTTTGCGACTTAGAATTGGGGCTTCAAAGACGTTTTGAACGCCACGGAGCATATGAGATGTTCCAAGAGTTGGAATTAGTATTTCAGACTCATGCCCATGTTGAAAGGTATGAGACCTTTGACAAGTACTTTGCCTACAAAATGGAGAATTGCTCAGCTAGTGAGCATGTGCTTGGAATGTCTGAGTACTACAATCACTTGAATCAAGTGGGAGTTAATCTTCCAGATAAGATAGTGATTGACAGAGTTCTCTAGTTACTATCACCAAGTTACTAGAACTTCGTGATGAACTATAATATGCAAGGGATAACGGAAACGATTCCCAAGCTCTTCGTGATGCTAAAATCGACGAAGGTAGAAATCAAGAAAAGCATCAAGTGTTGATGGTTGACAAGACCACTAGTTTCAAGAAAAGGGCAAAGGGAAGAAGGGGAACTTCAAAAAGGAACGGCAAGCAAGTTGCTGCTCAAGTGAAAAAGCCCAAGTCTGGACCTAAGCCTGAAACTGAGTGCTTCTACTACAAAGGGACTGGTCACTGGAAGCGGAACTGCCCCAAGTATTTGGTGGATAAGAAGGATGGCAAAGTGAACAAAGCTATATTTGATATACATGTTATTGATGTGTACTTTACTATTGTTTATAGCAACCCCTCGGTATTTGATACTGGTTCAGTTGCTAAGAGTAGTAACTCGAAACGGGAGTTGCAAAATGAACAGAGACTAGTTAAGGGTGAAGTGACGATGTGTATTGGAAGTGGTTCCAAGATTGATATGATCATCATCGCACACTCCCTATACTTTCGGGATTAGTGTTGAACCTAAAACAAATATTATTTAGTGTTTGCATTGAGCATGAATATGATTGGATTATGTTTATTGCAAATACGGTTATTCATGTAAGCTAGAGAATAATTGTTGTTCTGTTTGCATGAATAAAACCTTCTATGGTCATACACCCAATGAAAATGGTTTGTTGGATCTCGATCGTGGTGATACACATTTTCATAATATTGAAGACAAAAGATGCAAACTTAATAATGATAGTGCAACTTATTTGTGGAACTGCCGTTTAGGTCATATTGGTGTAAAGCGCATGAAGAAACTCCATGCTAATGGACTTTCATAATCACTTGATTATGAATCACTTGATGCTTGCGAACCATGCCTCATGGGCAAGATGACTAAGACTCCGTTCTCCGGAACAATGGAGCGAGCAACAGATTTGTTGGAAATCATACATACTGATGTATGTGGTCCGATGAATATTGAGGCTCGCGGCGGGTATCATTATTTTCTGACCTTCACAGATGATTTGAGTAGATATGGGTATATCTACTTGATGAAACATAAGTATGAAACATTTGAAAAGTTCAAAGAATTTCAGAGTGAAGTGGAAAATCATCGTAACAAGAAAATAAAGTTTCTACGATCTAATCGTGGAGGAGAATATTTGAGTTACGAGTTTTGCCTTTAGTTAAAACAATTTGAAATAGTTTCACTACTCACGCCACCTGGAACACCACAGTGTAATGGTGTGTCCGAACGTCGTAACCGTACTTTATTAGATATGGTGCGATCTATGATGTCTCTTACCGATCTACCACTATCGTTTTGGGGTTATGCATTAGAGACAGCTACATTCACGTTAAATAGGGCACCATCTAAATCCGTTGAGACGACACCGTATGAACTATGGTTTGGCAAGAAACCTAAGCTGTCGTTTCTTAAAATTTGAGGTTGCAATGCTTATGTGAAAAAGTTTCAACCTGATAAGCTCAAACCCAAATCGGAGAAGTGCGTCTTCATAGGATACCCAAAAGAAAATGTTGGGTACACCTTCTATCACAGATCTAAAGGCAAGATATTCGTTGCTGAGAATGGATCCTTTCTAGAGAAGGAGTTTCTCTCGAAATAAGTGAGTGGGAGGAAAGTAGAACTTGATGAGGTAACTGTACCTCCTCCCTTATTGGAAAGTAGTTCATCACAGAAACCGGTTCATGTGACACCTACACCAATTAGTGAGGAAGCTAATGATGATGATCATGAAACTTCAAATCAAGTTACTACCGAACCTCGTAGGTCAACCAGAGTAAGATCCGCACCAGAATGGTACGGTAATCCTGTTCTGGAGATCATGTTACTTAACCATGACGAACCTACGAACTATAAGGAAGCGATGATGAGCCCTGATTCCGCAAAATGGCTTGAGGCCATGAAATCTGAGATGGGATCCATGTATGAGAACAAAGTATTGACTTTGATTGACTTGCCCAATGATCGGCGAGCCATTGAGATTAAATGGATCTTCAAGAGGAAGACGGACGCTGATAGTAGTGTTACTATCTACAAAGCTAGAATTGTCGCAAAAGGTTTTCGACAAGTTCAAGGTGTTGACTACGATGAGAGTTTCTCACTCGTATCTATGCTTAAGTTTGTCTGAATCATGTTAGCAATTGCCGCATTTTATGAAATCTCACAAATGGATAAACAAAACTACATTCCTTAATGGATTTATTGAAGAAGAGTTGTATATGATGCAACCAGAAGGTTTTTTCAATCCTAAAGGTGCTAACAAAATATGCAAGCTTCAGGGATCCATCTATGGACTGGTGCAAGCATCTCGGAGTTGGAATATACGCTTTGATAAGTTGATCAAAGCATATAGTTTTATACAGACTTGCGGTGAAGCCTGTATTTACAAGAAAGCGAGTGGGAGCACTACAGCATTTCTGATAAGTATATGTGAATGACATATTGTTGATCGGAAATAATGTAGAATTATTCTGCAAAGCATAAAAGAGTGTTTGAAAGGAGTTTTTCAAAGAAAGACCTCGGTGAAGCTGCTTACATATTGAGCATCAAGATCTATAGAGATAGATCAAGACGCTTGATAAGTTTTTTCAATGAGTACATACCTTGACAAGATTTTGAAGTAGTTCAAAATGGAACATTCAAAGAAATAGTTCTTGCCTGTGTTACAAGGTGTGAAATTGAGTAAGACTAAAAGCCCGACCACAGCAGAAGATAGAAAGAGAATGAAAGTCATTCCCTATGCCTCAGCCATAGGTTCTATAAAGTATGCCATGCTGTGTACCAGATCTATTGTATACCCTACACTGAGTTTGGCAAGGGAGTACAATAGTAATCTAGGAGTAGATCACTGGACAACGGTCAAAATTATCCTTAGTGGAATAAGGATATGTTTCTCGATTATGGAGGTGACAAAAGGTTCATCGTAAAGAGTTACGTTGATTCAAGCTTTGACACTGATTTGGATGTCTCTAAGTCTCGATCTAGATACATATTGAAAGTGGGAGCTATTAGCTAGAGTAGCTCCATGCAGAGTATTGAAGACATAGAATATTTGCAAAATACATACGGATCTGAATGTGGCAGACCCGTTGACTAAACTTCTCTCACAAGCAAAACATGATCACACCTTAGTACTCTTTGGGTGTTAATCACATAGCGATGTGAACTAGATTATTGACTCTAGTAAACCCTTTGAGTGTTGGTCACATGACGATGTGAAACTATTGGTGTTAAATCACATGGCGATGTGAACTAGATTATTGACTCTAGCGCAAGTGGGAGATTGAAGGAAATATGCCCTAGAGGCAATAATAAAGTTATTATTTATTTCCTTATTTCATGATAAATGTTTATTATTCATGCTAGAATTGTATTAACCGGAAACATGATACATGTGTGAATACATAGACAAACAGAGTGTCACTAGTATGCCTCTACTAGACTAGCTCATTGATCAAAGATTGTTATGTTTCCTAGCCATAGACATGAGTTGTCATTTGATTAACGGGGTCACATCATTAGGAGAATGATGTGATTGACTTGACCCATTCCGTTAGCTTAGCACTTGATCATTTAGTATGTTGCTATTACTTTCTTCATGACTTATACATGTTCCTATGACTATGAGATTATGCAACTCCCGTTTACCGGAGGAACACTTTGTGTGCTACCAAACGTCACAACGTAACTGGGTGATTATAAAGGTGTTCTACAGGTGTCTCCAAAGGTACTTCTTGGGTTGGCGTATTTCGAGATTAGGATTTGTCACTCCGATTGTCGGAGAGGTATCTCTGGGCCCACTCGGTAATGCACATCACTATAAGCCTTGCAAGGAATGTGACTAAATGAGTTAGTTAAGGGATGATGCATTACATAACGAGTAAAGAGACTTGCTAGTTACGAGATTGAACTAGGTATTGAGATACCGACGATCGAATCTCGGGCAAGTAACATACCGATGACAAAGGGAACAACGTATGTTGTTATGCGGTTTGACCGATAAAGATCTTCGTAAAATATGTAGGAGCCAATACGAGCATCCAAGTTCCGCTACTGGTTATTGACCGGAGATGTGTCTCCGTCATGTCTACATAGTTCTCGACCCATAGGGTCCGCACGCTTAACGTTCGGTGACGATTTGTATTATGAGTTATGTGATTTAATGTACCGAAGGTAGTTCGGAGTCCCTGATGAGATCGGGGACATGACGAGGAGTCTCGAAATGGTCGAGACGTAAAGATCGATATGTTGGACGACTATATTCGGACATCGGAAAGGTTCCGAGTGATTCGGGTATTTTTCGGAGTACCGGAGAGTTACGGGAATTCGTATTGGGCCTTAATGGGCCATACGGGAAAGGAGAGAAAGGCCTCAAAAGGTGGCCGCACCCCTCCCCATGGTCTGGTCCGAATTGGACTAGGAAAGGGGGGCGCCCCCTTCCTTCCTTCTCCTTTTCCCTTCCCTTTTTCCTATTCCATGTGGGAGGAGGAATCCTACTAGGACTAGGGAGTCCTAGTAGGACTCCACACTTCTGGCGCGCCCTAGGGGCTGGCCGGCCTCCCCTCCTCCAACCTTTATATACGGGGAGGGGGGCACCTCTAGACACAACAAGTTGATCTATTGATATCTCCCAGCCGTGTGCGGTGCCCCCCTCCACCATAATCTACCTCAATCATATCGTAGCGGTGCTTAGGCGAAGCCCTACATCAGTAGCATCATCATCACCGTCATCACGCCATCGTGCTGACGAAACTCTCTGGCGAAGCTTTGCTGGATCGAAGCTCGCGGGACGTCATCGAGCTGAACGTGTGCTGAACTCGGAGGTGCCGTGCGTTCGGTACTTGGATCGGTCAGATCGTGAAGACGTACGACTATATCAACCGCGTTGTGCTAACGCTTCCGCTTTCGGTCTACGAGGGTACGTGGACACACTCTCCCCTCTCGTTGCTATGCATCACCATGATCTTGTGTGTGCGTAGGAAAGTTTTTGAAATTACTACATTCCCCAACAGGCTCATGCCCAGGCCGACCAGACTTGACTCTACCCCGCTGGCAAGTTTCTGATCAGAAACTTGGTCGCCTAGTTTGTCCACCTTCTAGAAGGCCATTAGGGCTGATCTCCTGGGGTTTAGGGTTTCTTAGGAGGGTGCTTAAGCTCAAGAAAGCTCAAGGCCAAAAGCTCAAGGAAAAATGCACTTGCTGTACAAAGTGCATTTCTGGTCCAGATGTAAAAAGATTTTCTACAGCAAAAATATTACAAAAAGTGATGCAATATTTTTGCATGGGAAGGTGTGCCAAGGTTATAAGAATATTCATGATTTATCTCAGATTTTTCTGAGCAAGAAAAATTGAGGTTGCTTTGGAGCACAAGTTTCTGAATTGAATTTCAGAGTGAAAAATGAATATTTTTCTTTTATGAAAAATATTCATTTGATTATTTTGGGGATTTATGAAAGGAATAAATTAGATAGGTCACTTGGGTGAAACTCAAGGATATGCCCAAGTGACAAGTCTATTTGAAATGATTTCAAAACCCAAATCAAGTCAGGGCAAAAACCATGGTAAAAACCAAGTCCGGAAGAAGAGAGAAGACAAGTCCGGAAAAAGAGAGAAGGCAAAAATCCAGGCTGTCACAAACCTCCCCCACTTAAGATGAATCTCGTCCTCGAGATTCGATTGCTTGGGAAAACCATTCTGGGTAGGCAGTCCTTAAAAATTCCTCTCTTTCCCAGGTTGCTTCTTCTTCGGTGTGATGCTCCCACTGAACCATGTAAAACCTTATTTCCTTGCTGCGAGTGACCCTTTCTGTGTGATCCAATATTCTGATTGGCTTTTCCTCATAGGTCAAATCCTTAGCCAATTCTATCTCTGCCATATCAGTCCTTTTCTCCGGTGGCGAGATACATCTTCTTAGCTGTAAGATGTGAAACACGATGTGTACTTCTGACAGTTCTGGTGGCAATTCCAACTGACAGGCAACGGTTCCGACTCTAGCCATGACGAGGAATGGACCGATATATCTGGGTGCCAATTTTCCTCGGGTCTGAAACCTCTTGAGTCCTTTCATAGGGGTGACTCGGAGATATACGTGTTGTCCGGGTTCAAAGCTGATCTGGCGATGTTTGGCATCATAGTATCTCTTCCGTCGGGATTTGGCCAGTTGCAGCCTGTCTCGGATTTCCTTGACTTGCTTCTTCGCTTTGAGCATTAAATCAGTCCCGAAAATGCGGCTGTCTCCGGTTTGAGACCAATTCAATGAGTGCGGCATTTCCGGCCATACAGGGCTTCATAGGGTGACATCTTTAAGCTGGCCTGGAAACTATTGTTGTAGGAAAACTCGGCGTAGGGCAGACAGTCTTCCCACTTTGTCCCTTGGGCCAATGTACATGCCCGGAGCATATCTTTGAGTATTTGGTTTACTCGCTCACTCTGTCCATCTGTCTGAGGATGATAAGCCGTGCTGTACTTCAGAGCGGTCCCCAAAGCTTGATGTAGCCGGGACCAAAATGCGGAGGTGAAGAGAGATCCCCTGTCGGAGGTGATAGTCTTGGGTACTCCATGCAAACTGACAATTCTTGATACATACAGCTGTGCGAGTTGATTTGCACGGTATGTAGTCCTGATAGGCAGGAAGTGTGCCACCTTGGTTAAGGTGTCCACTATGACCCATATCGCGTCGTTTCCTCGATAAGACCTTGGTAATCTGGTGATGAAATCCATGCAAATATCATCCCATTTCCATTGGGATACCGGCAGAGGCTGGAGGAGTCCGACGGGTTTTTGATGTTCCGCCTTTACCTTATTGCATATGTCGCAACAGGCCACAAATTATACGATGTCTTTCTTCATTCCAACCCACCAAAATACCTGACGAAGGTCCTCATACATTTTGGTACCACCGGGGTGAATTGAGTATGGGGCTTCATGCGCTTCGGTCAATATTTTCTTCTTCAGACTCTCTTGGTTGGGTACGCAAAGTCTTCCTCGAAACCGTAGCGAACCTTGCTGATCCATAGAGAAATCCGGTGCATGCCCTTGGTGAATCTTCTGAACATATATTTTTAACATCTTATCATATACCTGAGCACTACGGATTTCTTCTTCGAGAGTAGGGGCAACTTCCAATATATTGGCAAGACAGGCGTTGGTGATTACAAAATTTAGCTGCATGATGTCTTCATAAAGCTCAGGAGGCAAGGAATCCATTAGAGCATTAAGGTTGGTTGGTTTGTGGCTGGGAGCGTCAGCCACCACATTAGCTTTACCCGGGTGATAATTTATTCCGAGGTCGTAGTCCTTAACCAACTCGAGCCATCTTCGCTGCCGAAGGTTCAAATCGGGCTGAGTGAAAATATACTTGAGACTCTTATGGTCGGTGAATATCTGGCACTTCTTTCCGATCAGATAGTGTCTCCAGATCTTCAAAGCGTGCACCACCGCGGCCAATTCCAAATCATGAGTAGGATAGTTTCCTTCGTGTTGCCGCAGTTGGCGAGATGCATAGGCCACCACTTTGCCATCTTGCATGAGTACACACCCCAGTCCTCTTCTGGATGCGTCGCAGTAGACATCGAAACTGCGGTAGATGTCTGGAAGAGTTAAGACTGGTGCCGAGGTCAGCCTGATTTTTAGCTCATTGAAGCTCCGTTCGCAGTCCTCGGTCCATACGAACTTCTTATCCTTCTTAAGAAGCTCAGTCATTGGCTTGGCGATCTTGGAGAATCCTTCGATAAAACGGCGATAATATCCAGCTAGTCCAAGGAAACTCCGGATTTCTGAGACTGTGGTGGGTGCGGACCAATCAAGTACGTCCTTTACCTTGCTTGGGTCCACTGAGATTCCTTCTGCCGAGAGGACATGCCCGAGGAATCCCACTTGCTGGAGCCAAAACTCACATTTGCTGAATTTAGCATAAAGTTGATGGTCGCGAAGCCTTTGCAGAACTGCTCGAAGATGCTCCTTGTGTTCGTCCTTGCTCTTGGAGTAAATGAGTATGTCATCAATGAACACCACCACAAATTTGTCCAAGAAGTCCCTAAACACCTTGTTCATCATATGCATAAAGAATGCAGGAGCGTTGGTGAGGCCGAAGGACATAACAGTGTATTCATAAAGACCGTACCGAGTGGTGAACGCGGTCTTAGGAATATCTTCCTTCATTATCTTGAGTTGATGATATCCCGTCCTCAAATCAATCTTTGAGAATACTTTGGCCCCACTGAGTTGATCAAACAGATCGTCAATCCTCGGCGGTGGATATTTGTTTTTAATGGTGACGTCATTCAGTTGTTGGTAGTCTACGCACATTCATAGACTGCCATCCTTTTTGTTCACGAAGATTGCAGGTGAACCCCATGGTGAAGAGCTTGGTTGAATGTATCCTTTCCGTAGCATCTCATCCAGTTGTTTCTTCAATTCCACCAATTCGGAGGAAGGCATCCGATAATATTTCTTATGTATCGGAGTGGTTCCAGGCACCAGGTCAATTGCAAACTCCAATTCTCGGTCTGGTGGCATGCCGAGTAATTCTTCAGGAAATACATCTGGATACTCACTGACCACTGGAATTAATTCCACCTCTTCTGCCACGGCTACGAAAACCATATCTTTCGTGGGTATGCGCTTGCGGGCATAAAAACTTGTGGTGCGACCTTCCATATTTTTCAGGGTAACTTCTTCTGTTGCACAGCTGATGCAGACTTGGTATTGGGTCAACCAATTCATGCCTAGAATGACATCCAATTTGTTGGAATCGATGATTATCAACGATGTTGGAAACTTGATGCCCTTGGTGTCAATCTCCAAATTTCGGCAGACGAGATTGCTTCTGAGTAGGGATCCTGGGGATTGTACCAGCATGTGCTTTCCCAAAATCGAGCAAGGAAAATTGTTTTGGGAAGCAAAACTCCGCGAAATAAAAGAGTGGGAAGCCCCAGAGTCAAATAAAATTACAGTAGGTATGTCATTAACAAGAAACATACCAATGACGACTTCCGGGTCCTCTTGGGCTTCGTCTGCGGAGATGTGATGAATTTGCCCTTGGATCACATCTGGGGCGAGTTACGGCTCCATGTAGTTGACTTGCGGCTGAAATGGAGCTACGTGCTTGGCGTTCTTGGGACACTGGCGGGCGTAGTGTCCGGTTTGGCCATAGCCGAAGCACGAATTGTTGTGGTGACAATCGTCACGCACCGGGCTGGTCATGATATTCTTGACTTGTGAAGTAGTCTTGTTGACATTCTGCTGCCAATTGGGTTTGTACTCCACCTGAGTCTGTTGCCAAGTACGAGCCTTTTGCACTGGTTGCATATCCTTCTTTGGCTCGAATTTGCGCTTGTGGTCATTAACAGCTGGTTTGTTGTCGTGCAGGAGCTTGTTCACCAGAGTCAGGAAGTCTGGGAAATCAAACATGCTGAGAGTGCACCTGAGATGCTGATTCAGGCCTCGAAGGAACCGGTCGATCTTCCGCTCTTCTGTGGCCACATCGTGGAGAGAATAGCGGGCCAAATGGTTGAATTTATTCAGATACTCGTTGACGGTCATGCTGCCTTGAGTGAGAGCCATAAATTCGCGGTTCTTGATTTTCATGACTCCGGTGGGAATATGATACTTGCAGAATTGATCCTTGAATTTGGTCCAAGTGATTTCCTCGTCTGCAGGCCATATTGTTTTGGCAGTTCCTTTGAGATAATGCATTGCGAAGGGAACCCTGTCTCCTTCCTCAGTGCGAGCAATCTCCAATTTCCTCTCAATAGTCCTTAGCCAGTCGTCGGCGTCCAAAGGATTAGTAGCATGGCTGAAACTGGGAGGCTTGGTTCGCTGAAAATCTGACAGCTTGGAGGGATGGCCATTCTGGTTTCCATTCTGCCCAACCATAACTTGCATACTTTTCAGTATTTCCAGCAGATCGTTGCTCCTTCTTTCTTCAAACATTCGCAGGATTTGCTCGGTGGAAGGCGGTTGTGGCGGTGGAGGCGGAGGTGGCTGGTATGGCTCAGGGGAATGTCCTGCCTGTCTTGCAGAGCGACGGACAGGGACATCCTCATCAGCTTGACTGTTGCTGCCTCCATGCGTCATCCTATTTTTTTGTTTTCCCAATACATAGCAACCATGATGAGAAAATTCCAAAATGGGGGAAAAGGCCAATGACAAATCCCGGAAGAAAACAGCGAATGAAAACCAAGTCGAATAAAAAGTCCAACATAATTATACATAGTCCCAGCATGAAAGTAAACATCACAACGGGTCTACTACCCTCGTACACAAAACTACGCATCATGACAAGTGTGATTACAGCCATACATCATGCTCATGACTACAACGATACTCTAACGGTCTACTGCTCGGATAGTGCTACTGCAGGCTCGTCTCCTGAGCCGGACCCAGATCCTGAACTGATAGTAGAGACCTCCGGGGGAAGAGGGATGCGCTGGCGCTGCCTCGAGGGCTCACCCTCAGGGGCAGGCGGGGGATGGGATCTAAGCATAGGAGCAGCAGGAGTAGCAACAAGAGAAGACCATGCAGCAGGAGCGCTACGAGGGTTTACAGTCAGAGGGTTAACGGTACCCTGCGAGGTCGCCGGAGGAATAGAGGCGGGAGGAGCTGGAGTAGAAGTATAGATGACAGCTGGAAGAGGGTTCCTCATACGAGCAGCCGCGAGAGCGGCGCGAGCGCGTGAAAGCTCCCGAGCTAACTCGTAGTTAAGGAGATAACTAGTGGTGATATAGCGTGAAAGGTGGCTAGTGGGACGATCGCACGCCGGATTAATCAAAGGAAAATGGATACACCCATTCTCGTGCAGAGATGGGTAGAAGAAAAGACCAGGGTGGGTGTGCATGCGAACCTCGTTGTAGCGCAAGTCTACAAGAGCCTCGATAGCAGCAAACTGAACCGCCTGAGATGGCGTGGAAGCAAGACCACCCTTAGTCGAACGAGCGTAAGCGCCGGATGGGGAACTGTGGTGTAGAGCGACCTCAGCATAATACTCATACAATGCACCGGCTAGATGCTCGCGATACACCCGATACTCCGGATCAGCGCCCTCTGGGTAGAGTCGTAGCCACACGTTCTGAAGCAGGTGCGGCGATGTGTACGGAGCTGGCTCAGGATGGTACAAGATCGGTACTGGTGCCATCTACACCCACAAACCATATGGTTAGTAATAACAACAATTAAACATGCATGCAATGCACAACCAATTTCTATGACTACCGGCACTCAAACGAAGCTATCTACCGCTTTACTAACGCACTACCGGTCTAGCGTGTCCTACAATCAGCGCGGCTCTGATACCAAGCGTTGTGGCACCCCGGCTCAGAGCAACCGGTTTACCCTGCATTGCCAGCCCAGAGATCGAGTCTTCTGGCAATACACAACAACATGGTACAGAAACAACCGCTTTATTGATGCTAGCGGATTACATAGGTCTGATATTGCATCGAGATACGAGGCCAAGCGGCACACACGGTGCTGCTGGACAGTATGTACATTATTTAATGAACATGACGGGGCCTCGATCGCACGAACTACGCGGCAGCGGAAGAACGACGAAGTGGAACTCCATAGCACAGGGACACCGATGTGGACACGGTCTAGACACGAGATGCGCTCCGATGCGAACCAACTTGCCTAAAAGCTGGCATAACATGCCAGGTCAGTACATTGAATGTACTTGCAAGCTCACAACAAACATAAGCACGATGACAGACAATATCATGATAATTAATCCGATTAATTCAATGCAAGCAAGACTACAGATGCAATGCAAACAAAAACGAGCATCGAGTCACACGGACTCGCTTACCAGACGGTTACCTCGTAACCAAACGGTGACCATACCGGGGTCACACCTGAAACCACTCTCTCAAGAGTTCACGATTAAGGTCGAACCAATGCATCACAGCAATTACTTAGTTTGCAAGATTTATTATAAAAGTTGATCCATGGTGTGACTAACTCCCGAGTTATGCCCATAACCGAGGAGGCGGCTATCGATAGATTTAATACACTCTACAGAGGTAGCACACTTTACCCACACTACAGAATACCTGGCCTCGCATTCCCATTCGGGTGGACCAAAGCATTCCGACGAAACCCTCCCTTTGTCATGCACTCTCCCCGGCCACTCCGACCAACTCCCCCTCAGGGCTAGGTCTTGGGTGGCCCCGTGTCTACCAAAGAAACCAACGGCCACCGTCGTGGCAAAACGGTCCCATAAGGGGACAAGGTATCATAAAAACAAAAAAATGAGCACACAAGGTTATGTCTGCCTACCGGGCCAGGGTATGCACGCCCATAACCTTCCCTCGCGGGAGGCACCGGTGAGAGCCACAACAAAGTACCGAATCAAGACCTTCCCATAAGGTAAATGTGGTCACACTGAATTAAAAACCCGATTCAGTGGCACCATGATGTGATCAACATCATATTCAAGTTGAACTTAATCCAGGTTAACTTTGATAAAAACTTTTATCAATAACATGATAAGAAAATTTTCATGCGACTACTCGTCATGCAAAGCAAACAACTCATATTCATGGATCAAACTTAACCACATAATTATCTTGCAACACTAAAGATCAAAACTCTCTGGTTATAACTCATTCTTATCATCAAGCAATATTTTTATTAGTTCTTTATTTAAATAAAAAATATCACTTAGTAAAAATTACTACCATTAATTTCCATAGCAATATGCATAGTGCAAAACGTTACTCTACTTAACCAAACAAGTTCATGCATTCAACCAGTAACTAAAACAAGCATATCTAGCAGAATAAAGTAACTAGTAATTTACCAAAATTATTTATCAAATTTTAAATGCAAATAAGAACTCATATTCAAGTAGAAAATCATAGATATTGAAATAACACCATCCAAATGCTGGTGTGGCTTGCCTTAGTGTAGAGGAGGATCACACCCCTCTTGGTTTGCTTCAATACAAGCTTCTCCTTTTGAAAAAGAATTTAAAACCACAAAAATAAATGTCAAAACACATTCTGAAAATCACCAGAAATTCTAGACAGCAGGGAAAAATCCACACTTTGGTGTGCTGCTAGAGCTTTCTGAGACAAAGACAATGCAAAAAGAATCAAATCATTTGGACTTATGGTTTAGAAATGGTGGCTGGTCAAAGTTTAGTCAAATTTCTGAATAATATTTGAATTAAACAGAAATCCTGGGGGGTGACGTCGAAGGCGTAAAACAGAAATACGCCTCCACTCGTACCGCTTCGGGCACGAGTGGTGAGATCGATAGGTGGGTCCCGCACGTCAGGAGAGAGAGGGGGTGCGCGAGATCAGAGAGAGGCGGGGCTTCGCTGGAGCTTTCGCCGGCGACGAGGGGGTTTGGGGCTAGGCTAGAGGGATAGGATTGAAGCGGGGCTCGTGGCGCACCTGCCCGTACCCGTAGCTTGGCTTGGGATGGACGGAGCTGCTCGCGGTTGAGCTCGCAAGCTTAGGTGGCGGACGGGGTTCGCCGGAGAGGTTGAAGACGGCGGCTAGAGGTGGCTCCGAGGGCTCAGCGGGGACCAAGCAGCACCAGCAGACCACCAATGTCACGCCCAAGCAGTTGCTTGAGCTCGAGAGGCACCGGAGAGCAGCGGCTGGACTGCGGGGATCGCCGGAGTCCTCTGGTCGGGGCGACGGCCAGAGGCCTGTCCGACCAAGCTTATGCACGTCTACGTGTTCGTGGGGGTTGAGTGGATTGGTGCTTGGCTCGAAAACGAGGAGCGGAGCGCTATATATAGCCGGAGCAAAGGGGGGGACGTGTCGCCGCTGGAGCTCTCTGGACACGCGGCGAACGGCGACGAGAAGCTCCAACGCGAGGGGACAACCGCTCAGCGTCAACGCAGGAGCTTGCCCATGCTCGCGGACGAGCACAGGAGGCGGTTAGGGAAGTGGACAAGCGCACGCGCGCACTGTGGCGTTTTGGCCGCGACGCGCCCGTGCTTAGTGCGGCGGCTCCAGCGTCGGCAAGCGCCAGGGAGCGGTCAAGGGTGATGGGTCGGGGCTTGTGGCGTGGTGTGGCAGTCGGCGGCGAGCGCTGGAACAAGCACGCGCGAAACAGAGGGCAAGGCGCTAGCCAGAGCGCGTCGAGATGCTGCCAGGCGCCGTGTCCTTGCGCGGTCACCAAGCTGGCATGGTCAAAACGACGCCCAGGAGCGGACAAACCTTGTCTACGCGTGCGTCCGTGCAGTGTTTGGTCTAGGAGAGGTGATGGCTCATGCCCAGGCCGACCAGACTTGACTCTACCAAGCTGGCAAATTTCTGATCAGAAACTTGGTCGCCAAGTTTGGCCACCTTCTAGAAGGCCATTAGGGCTGATCTCCTGGGGTTTAGGGTTTCTTAGGAGGGTGCTTAAGTTCAAGAAAGCTCAAGGAAAAATGCACTTGCTGTACAAAGTGCATTTCTGATCCAGAAGTGAAAAGATTTTCTACAGCAAAAATATTATAAAAAGTGATGCAATATTTTTGCATGGGAAGGTGTTCCAAGGTTCTAAGAATATTCATGATTTATCTCAGGTTTTTCTAAGCAAAAAATATTGAGGTTGCTTTGGTGCACAAGTTTCTGAATTGAATTTCAGAGTGAAAAATGAATATTTTTCTTTTATGAAAAATAATCATTTGATTAGTTTGGGGATTTATGAGAGGAATAAAGTAGATAGGTCACTTGGGTGAAAGTCAAGGACATGCCCAAGTGACAAGTCCATTTGAAATGATTTCAAAACCCAAATCAAGTCAGGGCAAAAACCACGGTAAAACCCAAGTCCGGAAGAAGAGAGAAGACAAGTCCGGAAAAAGAGAGAAGGCAAAAATCCAGGCTGTCACAAAATAACAACTAAGATTTGGTATGGACAAGAAAGTAAAGTCAACAAGTGACAAATAAATGAAATTTTGCTGTCTCTCTGTATGTCGCGACATGCATTTGGAACTCAAGTGGGACCTTCAGCTAACCAATTAAATGTGTCTGTTAACTAATAACAGTATCATATCACAATCATATTTGAACAACTAAGCTTTGGAATTTTGAGTGTTGTGTTGTTTAGCTTGGAGGGTGGAGTAATGCTAGTACGACAAAAAGCACCTACGCAGATCATAGTAGAGTAGCTAAAAGGGGAAAACCCTAAGCATCAAGAGTAAAATTAGGAAAGTGGAACTAGCTGGACCAGTGGGTGGCGCACATGCTTTTCGAAACGAATATAGGAATATTAGGTGACATTCTCTATTTTAGTAATATGAGCATCATATCAGATTCGTATTTCAACACCTAAGCTTTGGAATTATGAGTGGCATGTTGTTTCACTTGATGGGTTGAGGTCTTTGATGGTGTCCTGGACCAGGGGGTACTCACCACGTCGTCTCCCAATCAGTTGGATTGGGCCGACGATCCCCATGGCCGTTTACTCATGGGCCAGTTCGGACAGTCGAAGTATACACGAGGAAGATTCCACAAGACTTGGTGATCAAGACAAGGACTCCTCTCCACCGGCGTATTCGACTAGGACTCTTGTTATCCTAGGCCTCTAGTACATTATATAAGCCAAGGCCAGGCTAGTCGATAGATCATTATGACATTACTCATCATACCCTTAGGTCTTAGACCACAACATATGATCTCGAGGTAGATCAACTCTTGTAACTCTATATTCATCAAGATCAATCAAGCAGGAAGTAGGGTATAACCTCATAGAGAGGGCCCGAACCTGGGTAAACATCGTGTCCCCTGTCTCCGGTTACCATCGACCCTAGACGCACAGTTCGGGACCCCCTACCCGAGATCCGCCGGTTTTGACACCGACAATGGTGCTTTCATTGAGAGTTTCGTTGTGTGATCGACAAAAGATCGATGGCTCGTCTGCAGATTAACTGCGACGTCGGCATCTTCCCCACCGGCTCGACTGGTCGCCTTGGCTTGATCGAGGAGTGCACTCTGCATCAGATCGTCATGTTCGGACGAGGATCTTCATCAACATCAACTCCGATCTCTATCATAATCATGGAGGAATCATCCTTGGAGCTCGGGGGCTCGACGTCAACATTGCCCTCGGGCGACCGTGCTGTTTTTCCGGACAGCGAACTTGTATCCACTGCCACCACCTCCTCGAGCATCGCTTTGACGATTTCTTCGGTGGAATTGTGCGAAATTAAGTCTACAACAACCATGCAAAATTTCATCGAGTTCCGATGGAGGAATCTCCGGCAATCTACGATATACCGGAGTCCTGTCAAATCTGGACGGGAATCTGGACGAGTTTAGGGCATGGTCTCCAGAGCCAAGCTCGGAGGTCCTTTGGAAGATCCAACCGTTCATCTGCTGCAGAATTCCCATATCTACCACCCCTCATAATTTCAGCTCGACCCGATGGTTCAAACTCCGGGAACCTTCCGATGAGTGGACCAATTTTCTGATCTGTTTTCTGCGCGAATACGGATCCGACCCGAATTCATGTTTCTTTATGAACGTGATATTGGACAACCTTTTTAAAGAAATTTTCTTCTAGGGTGCAACAAACCCAAATTGCAAGTACCATGCCTTGAACCTGGGTGGGTGGGAAGGCATCAACCCCTTCCCACCACTAGGTTATGCCTTAGTCTGCAATTTTCTTCTAGGGTATTGTGCGTTTTTTAAACACGTTCCCATAAAATTTTAAGCCTCCTCTGAGGTAATCTTCACCATCACGCTGGTGTCAAACCAGTCTGCTAAAATTGCTTCATGGCTGTCGACCTGCGCCAGACGGATCGTCGCCTCATCGACCGAGCCCAACCTTATCGGATCATCATCTCGGCAAACCGAACAAGAGTTCGGCATCGCAAAGGATAAATCATCACCAACATCACCGCCCCACGGATTACACGGAGCGGGCACACCGGCATCGCCGCATGGTCACTTCATCAAGCCAGCATTGACCACGTCACGAGTTACGACCTGCATCGGCATGGCCGCACTGTTGCTTCATCAAGCCGATGTCCATCACGCCGAACTACTTCAACACCTCGGCTAACATAGCAGCTGCAACGTCTCCTTACCGACCTGCTCCATCTCCTCGTCTAGACTGGGGGCTTCTCCATCAACCCACTCCGGAGACTTCGGCGTCGTCAACCGACTAGCTTCGTCACGTTAAGCTGGACCGGGAGCTTTGCCTCGGCGAGCCAACCTTTACCAGCATCGCCATGCCGTCACTTCACCACCCATCAGGCAATGGGTATGCGGATCGAGTCCCAAGTTTGGGAGTCACTTTTTTCGGACTGCTAAAACAAATAAACCAGGTGTTGTTAATCCTAGCAATTTTTGTTTGTTTGGGTTTATTTTTTCCAAGGAATTATTACTCTGGTTTGCTCCATCATCTGTACACAGGTCTATCAAATGGTGGCCGCATTAACGACGGTCGCGTGGTGGTCCGGTCAGTTTCCGTACATAGTTCGGCGAACGCCGCATCCGGAACTCGGACCGACCTGTGAATTCAGGCTTTGCCACGCCTTTAACGCATCACGCCGACGCCTTGCATGGACATTGACTTCGGCGCCAGGCCACATATCTTTAAATAAATTATTTTGCATAAATTAATTACACGAGGATTTTTATATATTATATTATTATTGTTGGCCTGCACTATTTTACATGTGTAAGTAATGGACTTCGACTGCGTCACGTGGTCTCTTCGGCAAGCTGACGCCGTCGTCCCAATCAGCGTAAATCGGCTCGCGTGATCACCTTGTTGGTCGTGTTGCCATACCGACGTGTTCAGTTGCCTCGGGGACTTCGGCATCGCCGAGAGAGCTCTACCTCATCGAGTGTTCGGCGCACAGGCCATATTTCCTTTATTACTCACTTTGCATAAATTATTTAGTATGCAACAATTTTTCTAATTTATTATTACTACTATTATCTCCGGTTTGCACTATTTTTTGTGCACAGGTAAATGATCCGGGTCGGGCAGTGTTGTCACCTCAGCTGGACGGGGGGCTTCGTCAACACTTCATTAACCCACATCGGGGACTTCGGCGTCACTCTGCCGGCCTGCATTGGCTATGCTATGTCACCACTTCGGAGTGCTGAGTTCTTCGCTCCGCCACCTCGGGACCAGCTTGGGGAATGGAACCTTGTCCCACATCAAGCTCGGACCGCGTCATCAATGCCGAACACATTAACCAGCTAAGTCGCTTTCATGCTCAAAAACTTTCAGTTTTAAATTTTGTTCGGTTCGACCAAGCATTATACTTTTTTGGCAAAAAGTTGTGTATGAAAAACTTCCTTGTCAAAACTTTGTTTGTGACACACAAATTCAAATACCCCATCTACTTGGGGGCTTCCTTTATGAAGCTTTTCCTTTTGCATATGATTATACTTGTATAGCTTCGTTCCTTGTTCGTGTATTACGCCACAATATGCACCATGTTGACTTAAGTGTTCTGCAAGCTGGGTTGCCTTGCTCCTGTGTTTACCCCTACGTTTCCGATTGTTCGGCTAGGGAGTAAAGGGAGCACCTCTGCAATTGTCATGATCGGGTCATCCGAGCTCGGACCTCAGACTGGGTGAAGCCGAAAGCTAGCACTCTTATTGTTTTCAATCATGGTCGGCACACGACGGAACTCATGAGTACAAAAAATCTATTGCACAAGTCTCATAGTAACAATGAGCAACCGAAGAAAGGTAGCGGTGGGGCACTATTTTCTTCGAAGATGCTTCTTACACTTTGTCAGTAATATAGCATAAGTTCCCTAAGTGCGCTTTGTCTGTTACAGCCCTATGGCCTGATTGCCTGGTTATCGGAAACACCGTCGATATTCTCGGCAGGTGGAGTATATAACACTTTTCGGCCCTTGACTGAAGAGGGAGAAGCCGACAGTCGGTTAAGACGTGTTTCAAGTTCGGGTGAACACAGTTATGATATAAGTACTTCGGTACATACAATCATAAAATTCTTTTACCCAAGTCACTTGGGGGCTCTTAAATTTATGTGAGCTATTTTATAATAAATGTTCTTCTTCTTAGTCATGGAAAAGTCTTTTTCTATCACTCCTTTTTTCGACGCGAGTGTGTGGTCAATAGCCGGGGAGCCTAATTTCTCTCTCAAAGCCGCTAGAGTTTAGTTTGGTAAACTGGCCTAACGAGAAGTACTCCGCCTTCGGGATAGGAGGTTGAAGCCGTGGGCTGGCCCGCTTTAAGTCTTGAGTTAGGATGTGTCATGTTAAAGCACGACAGAAGCACAATATTTTTTCTCTCTAAGACCAATTTTCGGATTGGCACCGAACACTTGATCTAGTTCGGACGTCAAGTTTTTACTGAAGTTTTTTTGTTTTCAAAACCTGTGGCACTTTTAAACTATTTGTGTGTTTCCAGCATAACTCTCGCAGTGCAACGCCGGACACCTTTAGAGGTTCGGCAAAAACATTCTCGGATATTGCTATATATGCATCGGTTTCGAATTGTGTCTTTGGTCAATAGTTGGGTTGCCCGGCTCCTGTGCTTGCCTCCTATGTTCCGCTTTGTTCGGCTAGGTGTGCAAAGGGAGAACCACTGCGATTGTGCTTCCAGCTCGCATGGTTAAGCACCTCAGTGGTGAAGGCCGAAAACTGACTGTCACAATAAGCGTAAACTGGTCTGCGATCCGATGACTATGTTAAATGACGGGTCGTTCATAACATTGGCCGAAGTGTTTACGGCTTGACCTCGACTATCGCCGAACACTAACCGGGGGCTAGTTACTGGCCTCCCAACTTTAAGCTCCTATGACTAAGTGAAAGTTATTAAACCCGCATATCTGATTGCCTAGTTTTCGCTAACACAACCACCTTCGGGCACCGAGACGTCGGCTAAAGGTTGTTCTGTTATTGCGAAGACACCCTGCGTAGCATCTACAAGGGGGTGGAAGCCGACGATGGGCCACTTTCAAATGATAAACGGTCGCAACAGAGTCAAAATAAACATATCATTGGTGTTTGTATTTAATATGCAAGAGCCGCCTTCCACAATCATCGTTATAAAGCCATAAATATGCATCAATTTGACTTAAGATTTTGGCCAAGCTGGGTTGCCTGGCTCCTGTGCTTACCCCTACGTTCCCGATTGTTCGGCTAGGCGGTAAAGGGAGCACCTCTGTGATTGTTACTACCAGATCATCCGAGTTAGTACCTCAGATTGGGTGAAGCCGAAAGCTAGCAATCTTAAAGGATCACATTGGTCGGCAATGACGGAAGTGAAAATTGTGGTTCATTAATACCATAGAGTTCGGGAACTTTCCCCAAACTAAATCCTCAATATTTTCCTCCCACATTAATCGGATCGGAGGTGAGGTTTCATGATCATGATAAGCATGACGACCCAAGGAAAGAAACCAATAGCGGGACTATTTTCTTTGAAAGATGTTTCTTACATTAAAATGTAATATAACATATCTCTCCGTGTACCTTTCTTTATAAAACCATATGGCCGGATTGCCTTGTTTTCCATAAATCTTTGCCCTTATAACGGCTTTATAAAGCAGGAAAACACTCCTCGGCTACTGGCCGAAGAGGTTGAAGCCGATGGTCGGTCAACAAAGTTTTGTACAATACGGATTCGAGCATTAATGATGTAGAGTTCTTGGATACATAGAATCATTACACATACTTTGTTATTTTACTATGGATATCGATCCTTAATTCGGCCACCCATGCCCGCATTAAGGCTCGGGGGCTACTGGGCTTCGGGCTTATTATTTTATTAAAGGGGCACATCGATCCCCTGATCTAGTGTTGCCACCCGACCAGTGTCTCGGGGGCTACTGCGTTGCGTGTTCAATGCAGAAAATTCAAAGTGCCTAGTGTGCGGCTTCACCGAACTATGGGCAAACGCTTCTTCGGAGAACAATAGGTACCATCTGGACCTATCTGGCATCAAGCTAATATATTGCGGCAACTTCTCAAGACCCTCTCTCAAGGGCCCGTTCGCTGATCACTATCTATACCTAGTAATAAAGCAAGGTGCGTTTCTCCAATTATTTCATCCGTTCACCGCCAAAAGATTTCTTTTTTCTATCCGAGGTGGTACTAAACTTTTGTACGTCCGTATCTTAGCAAAAGAAAAAGATTTGTCTAGAATAACGTACATGGGCCGCCCGCGCTACGACCCAGTAAGGTCAGCCCATTTTCTCCGACAAACGCAGCAATAATTAACATATTTCCCGCACAGGGCAGCAGATAGTTTAACGTACGCACAAGGCGTGAAGACTGGGCCGCCCATTTTGTCTATGTTTTGTTTCTATTTTTCTTCTTCTGATTCTCTCTTTTTATTTTCCGTTTCTTTTTTATTTTTCCCATTTCAAGTTTATTTTTCTTTTTTTCCGAAATTCGAAATTTTAAAAAATGTTCGGAATTTCATTTCTTATTCAATTTTTCGGCAAAAATTTTGAATTCCAAAAATATGTTCCTATTTTTGAAAATGTTTCGAATTTTTTTGTCGTTCCAAATTTTTTTCAAGATTTTAAAAATTAATCCCATTTTTTTCAAATGTGTGTATTTTTTAGAATTTCTCAATATTTAAGAAAATGCATTTGAAAAATGTTCCACATTCGAGAAATATTTGTGGTTTACCGATATGTTCATAAATTGAAAATAATGTTTCCATTAAAGAAACACATTTTCTAAAATTCTTCTGAATGATCAAAATATGTTCCTATTTTCAAAATTTGTTCAAAACTTCAAAAATGCTTGTATTTTTAAAAAATGTTCATGTTTTAAAGAAATGTATGTGAATTTAAAGAAATACTCCGTTTAAGCTTTTTGTTCTTCTTTTTTCAAAAATGTATGGATGTTTCAAAATAAAACTATTTGTAATTTAGAAAATTGTTCACGCTGCCAAGTATATTCCGAAGTTCATGTTATGAATTCCAAAATTGTGTTCCCATTTAAAAAATGTTTGCAATTTTAAAATTTTGATCGTTACAATTTAAAAAAAAGTTTGGGTTTTTCCAATTTTGTTCAATATTTAGAAACTGCATTTAGAAAATGTTACAAATTTGAAAAATATTATTGTTTTAGTGAGATGTTCAAAAACTGAAAATAATTTTTGCATTGAAAGCACATTTTCTAAATTTTACTTCTGAACGTTCAAACCATGTTCCCATTTCCAAAACTTGTTCACAAATGAAAAATATTTGTATTTTTATAAAAGGTTCATGTTTTTAAGAAATGTTTATGAATTTCAAAAAAAATGTTCCGTTCAAATTTTTTGTTCATGTTTTTTAATTGTATGGGTTTAAAAGAAATTGTTCATGTTGCCAAGTATATTAAGCAATTCATAGTTATCATTTTTTGAAAAGTTCAGAAAAAAATTCAAATCGACTTTGAGTATATTCTTAAATATTCACGTTGACGATTGGAGGACGCGTTTGTTTGAGTGGCTGGCAACATGTGGTCGGGTCTTTGAGGTCGTCAGTTCGATCACTCCCATACTTGGCCTACTCTGCATCCGACATATCAAGGTAAGTCGGTTTGTTCAGAATAAGGGACACCATAAATTATTGACGGTGGTAGCTTCCATGTGCAAATAAAACAAAATGTGCTGGTTAACTATAATTGAAGGACATTTTGGGCATATTCCGATAAAAGAGAATATAGTTGTTTGGCTCTAATTAAAGGGTGTCGTGTTGAACTAGAGAATACGGACATTCTTATATCGAGTCAGATGCATATAATTTTATTATCCCGTTGCAACTCACGGGCATGTGCGCTATTATCTCTAATATATTACATTGCGTTTCTATTCCTACGTATGCTGCCGAGCTAGGAGTTGATCCTTAGGCCGATTTTGCAAATCAACCTGAGTCTCAGGGGCTACCAGGATTAGCAGTTTTATGTTTTCCTTCAGGTGCATCTTGGGTTTAGATCGACACACACCTTGAGGGCTACTGGATATACATATACTGGCTATATGCTCGGTAGAGAGTAAATTGCACCAATCAAAAATATTCACAAAAATCAGCCCGCGGTCGGGGTGGTGCACCACCTCGGAAGCAGTCCGACATAAAGCTCGGGCGCCAGTGGCTGGCTCTATAGAGGGCATTTCCGGCATTAAGCTCGGCTAACCTCCTTTAAACTTCTTCAAACCAAGGTGATCTATGACACCTCGGATACATTCCGGCGTTGGAGCTCGGATACAGTCCGGCGTTGGTGCTCGGCTGCAAAAGATACCTCGAATGCAGTCCGGCGTTGGGGCTCGGATGCAAGAGGACACCGCCGCATGGAAACAACTTCAAACCCGAGGTGTGGCATAAAAAATAACAAGGCATTGACAAAAGCCGAGAACTTAAAGGGGCTCCTCGGATACCCGACGTGTAAACTCTTCGGATTCACCTCGGCGATCCTCAAGGTCGAAGATGAGAAGATTTGTTGAACCAGTTTTCAAGACCAACGACTGAAGATGAAGAACAGTTCGGAAGAATCAAGGAGCGTCCCCAACTTGAAGACCGGTTCAGGGGGCTACTGACGGTGTCCCGGACCAGGGGGTACTCACCTCGTCTTCTCCCGATCAGTTGGATTGGGCCGAGGACCCCCATGGGCGTTTACTCATGGGCCAGTTTGGACAGCCAAAGTATACACGAGGAAGATTCCACAAGACTTGGTGATCAAGACAAGGACTCCTCTCCACCGGCGTATTCGACTAGGACTCTTGTTATCCTAGGCCTCTAGTACATTATATAAGCCAAGGCCAGGCTAGTCGATAGATCATTATGACATTACTCATCATACCCTTAGGTCTTAGACCACAACATATGATCTCGAGGTAGATCTACTGTTGTAACTCTATATTCATTAAGATCAATCAAGCAGGAAGTAGGGTATTACCTCCATAGAGAGGGCCCGAACATGGGTAAACATCGTGTCCCCTGTCTCCTGTTACCATCGACCTTAGACGCATAGTTCGGGACCCCCTACCCGAGATCCGCCGGTTTTGACACCGACAGTCTTGAGGAGCAGTGCTAGCACGACACAAAGCACCTACGATGATGGTAGTGAATATAAAGGGGGGAAACCATAAGCTTTACGAGTATAGTGACCGTGCCATGGTGGATCTGAAGGTGCAAACCGGACAAAGCTACTTCGCAACCAATGTTTGCTTTCAACTAGCCACTACGATTTGGTATGGACAAGAAAAGTATAGTAAACAATCTACGATCTATTTTCCGGGTGAGATCAATAACTTAAGCACATATGGAAGAGTACCACCTCTCTTGTGACGCCGTGTAGGCCCCTGCTGATACGTTGAGGGTGCTGCAGGTGCGATGGATGTCGGTGGCGGGGAAGAAGAATTTAGACGGCAGACGGCCGGGTCAGGGGATAAATCCGGTTGCCGTGGACGAGGCGGTCGTAGGAGCTGCAACGGCAAGGTGGACGACGGCGCAGATGAAGTGAGAGGATGCGATGAAAGGATCCTGGTCCGGCGTCGTGGATGAGAGACATCCATATCTTGAAGTGGACGACGGGGTAGGGGTAGCGGCTCCAGCAAGGTGGAGGATGGGGTGGCGGACGGAGGAGGCTGGCCGCAGTGGGGAGGTTGTTGTGGCGCCGACGGTGTATGAATGGGGAAATGGAGGGGGAGGGGGATCTCAAACTTTGGGACACGCTTGTCTGAAATGTGGGAAAGTTACGAACTTATCCCCCGATTAAAATTTCGGACATCACGTCGGTTGGGGATAGGACGGTAATCTCGCATCTCCCAAATATTTGTCGGTAGCGATTTTGAGCGAGGAGAGGGTGTTTTGCCACCCACGGTGTATGAACGGGGCTGACAGGTAGGGCGGTTGTGTCACGTCTCAGGGAAGTTACACATCTGCCCCTATTTAAAATATTTGCCTACATCGATTTCGGACGAGGAGAGTTTCTTTTGCCGCCCACCGTGTATGAATGGGGAAATGGAGGGAGATACACATGTCTTTCGGACGAGCTTGAATCAAATGTGTTTTGCCGCCCACGTTTGGCACCCACCGTGTCTGAATGGGCTCAGAGGCGGTCGTGTCACGTCTGCTTGAAGTTACTAGTCTACCCCTATCGACAGCAGTGTAAATCATGTCGATAAGGATGTCAAGTGTTAGGGGTAGAGAGTAATTTCCATCTCGCAAACACTTGCTTCGAGCATCCCACAAATGATAGTGGGTGTTTAGCCGTTTCGTTCAAAACTTGGGAGAATTAGCATTCACGTTTGCCCTGGGCCCTGGCAACTAAATTCAAATCCAATTTGTATTCGATTACGAATGTCCACAGATAATTCTATGTTTTGTTATTTATTTCTTCAAAACCACAACAAAGATTTATTCCACCTTTATACATGATTATGATTTAGAAATGCCGTGATCTTCGAATTCAGTAGGTTGGACACACTTTGAGTCAAATAGTTATTTCATCCAATACAATATGCTCAACGAAAAATAGTTCACCTTATGTCAATCATACAAGTACTGAGGATTACCTCGCCTAAAAAATTCGGATCATTACAACACATGGACAACATAGGGGGTCTTACAACATAATCCATTCAGAGACATGACGCAACATGCAAGTACAATAATCTAATGACAATTTGAACTGGTATCTAAAGAAGAACTGGGATTACCCTGGGCTTTAGATAGCAGAAACAGCAGGACCTCCTCCGTCTTCAAATGCAACATTCTTACTTCCTCCAATTCTTGGGTTGCTTGCATAATGCGTGCAGCTAATTGCATAATTTCCAGCCTCAAGATCAAGATTACCTCATTCATGGCAGCCACACCATCTCTTTCTGCCTCTAGTAGAGCCTCAAGAACTATAATATCTGTGCTCAGACTACTCTCCGGCGATGTTGCCTCTGAACTGCTACCATCTAGTAACATGGATGGCACACTGCTTCCACAAATAGATTCTGGGGTTGTACATTGTGTCCTAGTGTGAACGGCATCCGGAAAGGTTTCCGCTGGACATAAGTAAGAGATAGTTATTACATGATCCAGGCAGTAAGCTTACATGGTAAACGACATATGAATTATTGCCGAGCATGGCAAGCTATATTTAAATGGTTCGAAGCAGCAGCATCCGAAAAGAAATTAAAATGGTAAGATGAAACTAGGGATGTAAGTGACAAATAAACGACATCCGCCAGTCCCATCTAGTTAGTTTTTGCTAGCTCCCTAGTTCATTTTCCTCAAAAAACAAAAACTCTTTTGAACTATCATACCACTAGTGGACTTTAATCGGGATTAAACGGGACCCAGTTCACATCCCTAGTTGAAAGGGAGTGTACCGCCACTATATTTAAGTTGCCAAGGCATCTAAGCAGTTGAAATAATCTGAGAAAGCACCTAACAGTGTGGCCTCATGTAAACTACGAAGACAGTCTTGTGATGAAGTTCAGAGGAAAAGTTAAGGACTCAAATGAAGTAGGCATGCATTTCTTTACGATAGTACAACAGGCACTGCTGACATATTGGCCAACTCAGGTATAGCCTAACAAGTAACAAACAAGCATTCGAATCAAGCAATACAACAAAGCAGACAACTGAACTATTTGTAATTCTGTAGGATTACAGGTTGAGGGCACAAGCCAAGAAAGCAGCCCACACGCATTACATTTCCCATGTACTAAAACACACTGGCTTACCATATGTTGTTGTGAAGCCTCGCTGCAGTTGCAATGTTCTTTGAAGATATCGTCAGCATCCCGTGGTTGAAAATCTAGTTGTTGTAGTTTATTCTGCACCCTCTATTTAGGTAAAATTAATTTTAATCGCATGCACTGGTTCGAATTGATCATCAATGGTTCATCTAAACTAATGAAAGAAAGGTGTGTGCTTACACGACAATATATCTGCTTCACTCTATTTTTATGCTTGCTCGAGGTGCCAGCCCCAAAAGAACAAATATTTTTCTTGATGGGGTTGGCAGCTCCATAATTAATAGAAGCATCAAATTAGTAATGCAACTTGGGAAGATCAAGAACACACAAAAAAGTAATGAACAGAGGCTCGAAGCAGTGATGTAATAGCTAGCATAAGAAAATGTAAGGTAAAACAAACAAAAAGCAGCGGAACCACATGCTAGTTTGCTGATGTGTAATTAAGCATAGAGAACATGAAGCAGTCTGATGGAACTAACAGGTGGCATGAGAAAAACACCATTATCATAAATATAGCATGCAAGAAGTAAAATAGTAGGCAGTGATATCTAGGAAGTACAGTAATACTTAGGACAAAACTAAAGCATATTAACTATATGTGCACTGGTATGTAATTTAGCACATGTAACATGTTCACTGCCAGAAGTATGGCCCTACAGGTGCAAGCAGAATAACGCGTCTCATGAAAAATTGAATGATGCCCTGAAGAAATTCAAAGGTGCGGTGCTTATGCTAAGAAAGTGAACGTAGGCGCCGGCCGTTGGATAATAGTACCTAATTCTCGGCGGCGTATGGGTATCGTTGTCATCTTGATAGCTAAGGATCGTTGATGGTGCTCGTGTTGCGGTTGAGTTTGGGCTGGCTGTCGCCGTCGCTGAAGTGGCTCCGGTGCTTCGGTTGCGGCGCCTGTCGACATACAAGAAATCTCATATGTGGTAAGTGAACAGTTGCACGATAAAGAAGAGAAAAACCGAAGGAGTACAAATTGAAATAACCTGATGAGGCTGCGGCGTTAGTAAAGCAAGGCCGGTGGAGTTGAATATGGCGTCCGTGGAGCGGGTCTGGTGTAGTGGATGAGGGCTTCGGCGGGCGTGGTGTATAGTGCTTTTGGTGAGGCGGATCTGTTGCGGCGGACGAGGGCTTGTATGAAGGGCCAGCGATGGGGCGGACGAGGGAGTCAGTGAAGGGCCTACACTGTGGTGGACGAGGGCGCCGGTTAAGTAGATCCGGTGCGATGGACCATGATGGCGGTCAAGGAGATCTGGAGCGATGGATAAGCCAGTCGCTGAAGCGGCTCTGGTGAAGTGGTGAGTTGGAAGTTGGGGGTTCCAAGGTGCAGAAGGTAGATCCGATGGGGTGTGAGGTCCACCGCTGCGGCGGAGGACTAGATTCGGCGGCTTGCCGTGGTTGGGGGTCGGGGGGAGGGGCTCAGGGGAAGAATGTTGGGGGCAAAGAGGTGAAAACAATGGATTTACCGAAGCCGCCCTTTGTCGTTCATGTGGCAAGGGTAAAACAGGAATATCGCAGGGCTAAACTTTCCTGCGCGAGATATTTTGATGTGAGCAGGAAGTTTGAAAGCTTTTGGCGCCTGAAATTACAAGTGTTCTGCTCTTGTACGGCCGACTATGATATCATGGCCGAGAATTTATTTGTTTTGCATGCAAAAAAAGTGCAAGTTTTGAAAATCAATGTCTCCAACTCGAAACTTAGATTGTCCATTCAATTCAAATATGGATCATTGAGCTAGTACAAGCAAATACCATCATACGGTCCAATTCAAATGAAATTCCAAATGTGTTTATCCTAAATATGATGACAAAAGCAAAAATGTGTATGTGTATGAATAAAGTGGATGATTATAAAGTTTGAACATGCCTGTATGTGTATATCTCTAGGTTTGTTATATGAATTTCAAATCACGAAATCCCGGCATAAAAAATGTATCTCCGTTTAAATGAATTACAAAAGCTAATGATGGAGTCGAATTCCAAAATTCCAATCATAGGTTTGTAATTCTGGTACATCAAGGTATATCACGCATGTTCAAAAGTATCGTTATCTCATAGTCCAAACTGTGAAACAAATTGATCAACCATATATATCTCAATTACGCTAAAGTCCCTCAAATATAGACACCTCACTCTTTATCTGAAGCCAACCCCCACTCCCACCCCCCGTCATCCCCCACCCCCCCCCACACACACACACAAGTTGTTCTCTCCCCCAGACACGAACACACGAGCACATTAACACCCCCTCTCTTCTAAAGTCCGGACCCCAATATAGGTCTCCTATCACTTTGTCTCTCGGGCATGCACACATCTCTTCCCCCACTCTCTAGGTCTCCCGCATCTCTCTTTCCCAAGCACACGCACTATGTAGAGTGTATCTTTCCCATACACACAAAACATCGCCCCCAAACGTCTATCTCCCTAGTTATGTGGTTCTCGCACACTCACCTCACACACCACCCCCATTGCAAACAAGCACACTTTGTCTCCTTGTGCACCCCTCTCCTCTTTCTATCTCTCCCACATGCGGACCCGCCCCAGCTCCTTCCCTGTATACATATATGCCATGACTCTTTCCATAGCTCCCTAATGTATCATCATTCTCAATCTCGCACGTTGTTTTCTACACCATCTATTCTAGATCTCTCATGAAGTCCCTATCACACACACGATGACTCGCTTCCCTTGCGCCTTCGTACATAGGCCAATTTCGAACAACATCAACATTGTCTCCCTATCTATACGCCACTTATGGAGACAAACGACCCCTCTCTCCCCCCCCCCTCTCTTCCTCTATCTCTATCTCCGTCGCTAGCTCTCTCTCTCTCTCTCGCTCGCTCGCTCTCACACCCCTCTCCCACACACACTCGATGTCTCTTCCAAATAGTCTGCTCCCCGCCCGCACCCATGCTATCCCGCTACTACACATGCCTTTGTCTCTCTTTGACACACATGTCACACCATTCCCCCTTCCCTTATACTAGGTTTACATCATTAGTGGTCTCTCTACTCCACATACACACACTCCCACTCACACACAAACGCGCGCACAAACACACACATACACGCACAAACACCCATCTATCTGGATCCTTCTTTTAAGACACACACCCTTGCATATTCTCTCCAGCTCTAGGTATGTATATACCCCCCCCCCGCCTCTCTCTAGCTTAGATGCACACCAAAATTCTCCATCTCTCTAACTCACACATCTCTCCCCATGTCCGCATGTGTATCTCACACACTCACTCTCTGATTATGTCTATGTGTCTCCACGTTACACAACACAAAGCCCCATGTACATGTCTCTCTCTATCCTCCACACACATAGACACAAAGAATATCTTATCATTGCCTCAGTCTCTAGACATATCACACACGCACATTCTCTCTCTCTCGCAAACACGCTCAACAAGGGTTTCCCCGTGAATAACTTACCATATATTCATCAGCAGTCGTGGCAGTGCGGCGAACATGAGACGTGAAAATGAATAAATCTACACATGCGTAGACCACCTAGTATGACTACTAGGACTAGAGCAAGCCAAAAGCACGCCGCCGTCACCCCCTACTTATCGGCGACGGGAAAACCTTTGTTTACACAGTCGAGAAGTCATTGTGCTAAGGCCCCACATGCTGAGCCGTTGAATAGAATGTAGATCCTAGTTTACGGAAACAAGTATCAATAATACGTTTGTATCTCCATATTTATATTTCTTCTCTTATAAAAAAACCGAGTTGGTGATGATGGTATGCGTGCCATCTTGCAATATAGACCGTCCGATCTATATCTGACGGATGGAAATTAAACTAAAAGATACCCGCACCTCTCTTCACATTTGCAGACAAGGCCTTCCCTCGTTCATCCTTATCTCCAACAACCTCATTGTTGAGCAATTAAAAAAGAAGCCTCTAGGACAAACTGGCTTGGTGGCCGCTGCCAGCGTCGTCCATCCCCATGCCTCCGCTCAGTCCGATCATCAATCACCACCATGCCCCACTCCTCTTCACCTTATCTCCTCTTTCTCGAGATATCATTAGTTTTTACACATGGGATTACTCCCGCATGGGTCAATCACAACAGGTGTTTTATAAACAAATGCATCTTGATGTTTCGTGCAATGCACGGACATCTTGCTAGTACTCCTACAGAAGACTAAGTTGGTGATGATGGTGTGTCTGCCATCCGACCATTAGATCTACATCTAACGAATGTGAGGTAAGTTGTTGCCTTTTCTCACCAACATCCCACTTCTCTACCAATTTGTAGAAAACTCCATAATTAGTATCTTAAAACCAACCACACCCCTCCCTCACCTCACCAAAACAGCCCAAGGAATATTTTTTGATTGAAACATAATATATCTCTAGTGATATATGTATATCAAAATTAGAGTGTTTTGTATCAAGTTTGTGAATAAGTATTATTCTAATTATGATCCGTTGCAACGCACGTGAACATTGCTAGTATTTCCAACCATGCAAAAAAATGCTAGTATTTCCATAGTTTCGAGTTTTCCATCAAGATATTAGTCACTCATGGTTGATATTTACTTTCAATCACGTACACATAGGCACCATGTAACTAGCCTTGCTTATTGGCTTCCAAAGCTTAACTTTCACTCCTAGTTACAATATGTAGAGTATTTAACAAAAAACTACTACTTTCAACCAGCCCTAGGAAGAAACTATTGTACAAAAAATAGCAAAAACATACCCAAAATTTCTTAATCCGCGCCAAAAACTACTACCTAGTGTCGATTAGGCTCATTTAAACCCGTTTATGACAGGGTTGGCCCACACATCCGTGCTGACGAGGCAGCTTAAACCAACACATTTTGTTTGACCGTTGACACAAGGGACCCACATCTGACCTTCTATCCTGTTATTCCCCCTCAAATCATTATTTTTCCTGAACATTACTTCAAACAGTACTGATGCATGTTCGTCGATGGCGCCGGTGATGAGCGAGTTGGCAACCACTCCGCCGAACGGGTCGGACGCCGCGCTGGCCTCCGCACGGGTTGGCAGGTTGGCCCGAGCAGGACTCACGCGCGAGCAAGCCGCCGCGCTGGCCTTCTCTCAAGCCAGATGGCTGGCCTTAGCGCGGTGCGCGCGAGCAAGCCGCCGCGTCGCCGTGCCAATCTAGCTAGCAAACCTTGCAGACAAGCGGCTGGACGGAGCTATCTTCGCTAGCTAACGGCCGCGAGCGCCGGATGGAGCTGGCATCCGGGCTGCCGCAAGATGGGCTCCACACCGCCGGCGGTTTTGACCTCGCCTTCTACCGGTGGCGGTAGCTGCGTCCCATGGCCGAGGATGACTAAGTGGACGGGCCGGAGGTATGGAGGTCACTCGAGGATTTTTGTGCAGACTGACATGTAGGTCCCACAAGTCATAACGCCTAACTTGCCGGTCGAATAGAAGGCGTTGACTTAAGGGGCGACATGGGTTGAAACGTGCCTATAATGGCACTTTGTAGAGTAGTCGTTTCTTGGTAGGGCTGGTTGGTAAGGGCATGTACAATGGTTGATAAGGTAGTCTTATCTTAAGTCTACCACGGGATTACTCCCGCATGGGTCAATCACAACAGGTGTTTTATAAACAAATGCATCTTGATGTTTCGTGCAATGGATGGACATCTTGCTAGTACTCCTACAGAAGACTAAGTTGGTGATGATGGTGTGTCTGCCATCCGACCATTAGATCTACATCTAACGAATGTGAGGTAAGTTGTTGCCTTTTCTCACCAACATCCCACTTCTCTACCAATTTGCAGAAAACCCCATAATTAGTATCTTAAAACCAACCACACCCCTCCCTCACCTCACCAAAACAGCCCAAGGAATATTTTTTGATTGAAACATAATATATCTCTAGTGATATATGTATATCAAAATTAGAGTGTTTTGTATCAAGTTTGTGAATAAGTATTATTCTAATTATGATCCGTTGCAACGCACGTGAACATTGCTAGTATTTCCAACCATGCAAAAAAATGCTAGTATTTCCATAGTTTCGAGTTTTCCATCAAGATATTAGTCACTCATGGTTGATATTTACTTTCAATCACGTACACATAGGCACCATGTAACTAGCCTTGCTTATTGGCTTCCAAAGCTTAACTTTCACTCCTAGTTACAATATGTAGAGTATTTAACAAAAAACTACTACTTTCAACCAGCCCTAGGAAGAAACTATTGTACAAAAAATAGCAAAAACATACCCAAAATTTCTTAATCCGCGCCAAAAACTACTACCTAGTGTCGATTAGGCTCATTTAAACCCGTTTATGACAGGGTTGGCCCACACATCCGTGCTAACGAGGCAGCTTAAACCAACACATTTTGTTTGACCGTTGACACAAGGGACCCACATCTGACCTTCTATCCTGTTATTCCCCCTCAAATCATTATTTTTCCTGAACATTACTTCAAACAGTACTGATGCATGTTCGTCGATGGCGCCGGTGATGAGCGAGTTGGCAACCACTCCGCCGAACGGGTCGGACGCCGCGCTGGCCTCCGCACGGGTTGGCAGGTTGGCCCGAGCAGGACTCACGCGCGAGCAAGCCGCCGCGCTGGCCTTCTCTCAAGCCAGATGGCTGGCCTTAGCGCGGTGCGCGCGAGCAAGCCGCCGCGTCGCCGTGCCAATCTAGCTAGCAAACCTTGCAGACAAGCGGCTGGACGGAGCTATCTTCGCTAGCTAATGGCCGCGAGCGCCGGATGGAGCTGGCATCCGGGCTGCCGCAAGATGGGCTCCACACCGCCGGCGGTTTTGACCTCGCCTTCTACCGGTGGCGGTAGCTGCGTCCCATGGCCGAGGATGACTAAGTGGACGGGCCGGAGGTATGGAGGTCACTCGAGGATTTTTGTGCAGACTGACATGTAGGTCCCACAAGTCATAACGCCTAACTTGCCGGTCGAATAGAAGGCGTTGACTTAAGGGGCGACATGGGTTGAAACGTGCCTATAATGGCACTTTGTAGAGTAGTCGTTTCTTGTTAGGGCTGGTTGGTAAGGGCATGTACAATGGTTGATAAGGTAGTCTTATCTTAAGTATACCACGTATGCACGTGGTAGTACTTTCTTGGCATTATTAGTGGTTTCTTGTAAGGAACAATGTACTACTAGTGACAAAAGGCGATTCTAGGTTGCGTTGTACTCCAATGAGTACTACTAGTGGTCGTGGGAGTGTATACCTCATTTTGTGGGTTCGATCCCGGCTGAACGCACGGCGGCCTTTTTTCTAATAGTAACTTCACTGCGAGCCAATATTGTACACCGGTAGTTTGAGTTTTGAAGTCGAACGAATGTGTCACACCACAATCTGGGTGCACTGGATAGCCCAGCCACGTGAATGGGTTTTCCTTCCCATCATCTCGTGGCTCGCATGCTCTCCCTAGCCGCACCTCGCTTGCAGCTTCCTCATCAGCTAGTAGCATATTTAAACTAGCGCCTCCCAATTAAGCCCGAGGAGCCGGAAAAGCCTGGCGCGGCATTGGGAACTGTGCAATATGGCTTTGTACGTAAAGTGATAGTACTCTAGTACTACTCTGTAGCTTGTGGCGTTGCACGCATGGACTTCACTCCATTATCGGCTCTATATAAGAAATTCCTCTTGACATGATTTTTTTTGTTTTGAAATGGAGGCAAAAACTTTGCCTCATCTCATTCATAAAGAAGGAACTAATAACAAAGTTTGACGAGATCCATTACACCTCCACAAATGGAAGCGAAAATACTAGTCTCGCTGTATCAAATAACTCAAATGTCCTGCCCCGCAGTAACCGTCGCTGATAAACAGGCTGCTAGTGTGTGCGTGAGAGGAGCGGCTGAGTAGGCCAGCTACGCGCTTGAGTAGAGCACCGAGAGTACCCACTATGCATGTGTACTTTCCATGCATTGATAGTACAGCGATGGTTCTAGAGAACAGTACTACCCTCCACTTCCAACTGTAGCTCCTTGGCCCTGAGATTCAAGAGTTCAGTACTGGTGCACTATACAATAAGTATAGTACATCGCACTACTAGTTGAGAAAGTAGTACTAGTACTGCTACAGTATGAGTATGTAGTAAATAATAGCCTCACCCCTTCGCTAAGGAACGATCGAGGAGCTATAGTTGGAAGGGACGAGGCCCTGCCGTTACTACGCTCTTATCTCCTCCTCGCCAGTTTCCCTCCCCCCGAACAGAAGGCAGTTTGTCGCTGCTCCCATGGATTCGCTAGGCGGTTCTCCTCCTCGTCAGGGCTGGGAGACCTTGGACGACGATCCTCTGGGAGAAATCGCACGCCGCTCCGACGTCCTCACCGCCCCAAGACTCGGTGCTTCCTGCACCAGCTTTTTCAAGATGGTGCTTAAACAGGCTTGGGAAAAGGCCATGCTTGTTGGTCTTCCATGCGTCCTCGAGGAGAAGGTTCTTCTATGGGACAATCCTTCGAACAGTCCACCGCTCCCTGGCCATGGTTGCACGTTGACTCCGCTAGAGTTGCCGATGTTGAGAGGTAGTCAGATTTTGTCCAATGAGCAGGTCAGTCATGGAGTTTGATCATGTACTTAGTACTTAGTTATTCTATTTCCATCTCGTAATTTCTCCGCTGCTCACCGTCTTATATATAGGTCTGGGTTGGTGCCAACAAAGATTGGCTTGCATACCTCCAGCCGGATACCATCATCATTTTGCACAACATCCACAGCAGTGCGGCCGTTCTTGTATACCCCTTCTCCACCATTGGGATCGGCCTTGCGGACTGGCTGGGCTTGAATACGTATGAAGATGCCAACATGAGATTAAAGAAGATAGCAATTATGGACCCGCCGACAAAGTGACGCGGCTACGACGATTACTATCTCATCGCGGTGTTTGATATAAGGATTGACATCAATACAAGAGGCAGTAACGGCAGACAGGGCAGAGGCTGGCGCATGCTGGTCGTGGCAGATTTGTACCCCTACACGTTCGAAGACGCCATGTTCCATCTAGGCCGCATCTTCGCGGTGACAAGCCAGGGGATTTGTTTCATCTGGTTGCCATCCTACGGTACGGGAGATTACAAACGGAATGCACAAACCATCATTTGCATCCCTAACGGTACTCCATTATTTTGCAGGGACCAGTCATCCCCCGATCAAAATAAGATCGCCGATCCTGGATGTGCATTTGCATCCACGATTCGGTCTAACCTGAAACCTTGTAGCTGACTTTGGCATATTGGGATCAACTATATTAGCAGTCGTTACCCATGGTACCACTGATGTGCAACATGGTCACACAATCTACCACGATCGGACTGTCACCATCTACCCAGGTATTCCATTTAGTATTATATTTTTTAACCCTCTCACCTTCTCTTTCATTGTTGTACTACGTACTAGTACTACTAGGAGTACTTTTTACCTTGGAGGATGCGTATAGCTAGCTAGGCCCTTGAAGACTTGAACCCACTAGCTGCCACCATTTTTGTTTTTCCATGTCTTACTATCTCATCCATGTAGCCAAGAGTGGCTATATATAATAAGCCGGTTATTTTACTTCCTCTATACCGGAGTAGTACTATTTGCTGCATAGTATTACTGACCGCCATATTTGAGCATAACATTATTATGCATGGACCTTGACTATGTACGTCACCATGTGTCCAGATCTGAGATGTCGCGGGTACCAGATGAACGGCGCCGAGTTCGACCCCGTGATGCTATGTGGGTGCCGAGGAACACTCTTGGAGAGTACTCGCTTTTCATTGGGGACAGCTACCCCATTATGAAGCGGATGCCACCTTCCGTGCATGACACCTGGGCAAAAAATGGGCTGTAATAAATTACTTAAGAATTAGGAAATGGGCTGCAAATTATTAAAAAAATAGCAAATGGGCTCTATGTTGTAGTTCATGCGTACACAAGGTTTCTCAAAAAAAACTTAGTCCACAATCGACTCTACCAGCGTCAGACCGTTAGATGTCAATCTAACGGCAATTGTGCTTCTTCAGTCTCTGATCTTCCTACTCCAGCCACCCAAACCAGCGCCGGCGGAACCGCTTGCTCCCGCCTCCCGTGGCCGGCTGTGCTGCCGGGCAGGCCTCACGGCCCCACCATACTCGCATCCCTGGCCTCACTATCCCTCTACTCACCCACACCTCCTGTTATTTTCCAGCGACGGCAGCCGAACCAGTCAACCCTCGTACTCCCCACTGCTTGGGCAGCCACTGACGTGTCTTCCCCGGCTCCGTGTCGTTCCCCTCATAGGCTTCGCCGTCGTCCACCGCCCTGATGCTCTCGGCGCAGCGTAGTCAACGTGGTCAACGAACGACATACATCGGAAGTGGACTCTACGTGGAGAGGCTGACAGTTGGGTCCATGGCCGGACACAAGGAAATGCCTCCTTATTATGCGCAAAATAATGATTCCTCCACCTGACATCTGGGACCCACCGAAAGGGCCTTTGTATTTATGTTACCGCCCCTCACAGCTCGGACCCACCAGCTATATCTTCGCACGCAAGGAAGTGCTTCCTTATTACGCACAAAAAAATGAATACTCCCCCTGCTAGCTGGACCCACCATATGGGAGGCTGACTTGTGGGCCTACTAAGTTGACGCGGACGGAAGGCTTTGTCAACTTAGTCAATATGAACGATTATAACTCCAGTGACCGTACGATGTCCATCCAGCGGCCGTAGTGCTTCTTCAACATCTGGTCTTCTTGCTCCAGCCGCCCAAAGCAGCACCGGTCGTGCCGCGTGCTCCTGCCTCCCGTGACCGGCTGTGCTGCCGTGGAGGCCTCACCGCCCCTACTATTCCCACCACTGGCCAAGCCCTGCGGCGACGGCAGCCTCACACCGCAGCCGAACCAGTGAACCCTCGTACTCCTCTCCACGTGGGCATCCGTTGCCACATCTTCCCCGGCTCTGCATCGTCCCCTTCCTAGGCCTCGCCGTCGTCCACCACCCTGGTGCTCTCAGCGCGCCGTGGTCAACGTGGTCAATGAACGACTTCCATCGGAAGAGTACTGTATGTGGAGAGGCTGACAGCTGGGTCCACGGCCGCAGCAAGGAAGTGCCTCCTTATTACGTGGAAAATAATGATCCTCCACCTGACAGCAGGGACCCACCGGATGGGCCACCGCATTTCACGAAAAAATATTTCCCCCCTGGCTGCTGGGACCCACCAGCTACATCTTCGCACGCAAGGAAGTGCGTCCATATTGTGGGCAAAAAAATGATTCGCCCCCTGACTGCTGGGACCCACCAGCTACATCTTCGCACGTAAGGAAGTGACTGACAGTCGGGACCCACCTGGTCGAAGCGTATGTAGCATTGTCATTCTGGTCCCAAACGTGTACGTACATACGATCGGTCTGTCTGCAGGCTGCAGCGATGAACCGTGGCCGCGTACGGAAGGGCACGTGTCGTAGTAGAGGCGCGCACGTAGCATGTCACGCAGTCCCATTAATATCGTGTACATGTACATACAGCGGCCAGGGTGCAAGAAAGTAAATACGGCCACGTACGTACGTACGGGCGGGGTCTCGAACGCCTACTCGCGCATACGTACGGCCAGGGCTCGTGTACATGGCTGGGTCGGAACGGAGAAACTGCGTCGTCGTCGTTTTCATCAAGAGGCAACGCAATGCGTCGTGTTCATCGGGAGCCAACCCGCTTGGACAGAACAGCCGATGGAAACGAGGCCTAGCGTACCGCGGAACGGAGGAAACGGCCTTGTGTTCGATCAGCCACGGTCAAAACGGGATCCTGTTCATCGGGAGGGGTCTGGCGTACCGCAAAACGGAGGAAACGGACTTCTCTTGGACCTCCTACGGTCGAAACGGGGTCCTGTTTATCGGGAGGGGTGTGGCGTACCGCAAAACGGAGGAAACAGACTTGTGTTGGAGCGCTACGGTCGAAACGGGGGTCCTGTTCATCAGGAGGGGTGTGGCGTACCGCGAAACGGGACTCCAAGGGATACTGTTCATCTCCACCGTCGACCTCCTCCAGCCTCCACGGGCTACTGTTCATCCACCGTCGAACTCCTCCAGCCTCCACCTGCGACTGTTCATCCACGGGCTCCTATTCATCCAGCCTCCACCGCTCCTCCACCGGCTACTGTTCAACCAGCCCTCTCCACGGGGTCCTGTTCAACCACCCCTCCACGGGCTACTGTTCATCCAGCCCTCCACCGGCTACTGTTCAACCAGCCCTCCACGGGGTCTTGTTCATCCAGCCCTCTACGGGGTCCTGTTCATCCACCCCCCCCCCAACCGGCTCGATCGGGGTCCTATTCATCCAGCAGCAACGGCCTCTACTACCACGGGGTCCTGTTCATCCAACCCCCCACCGGGAACTGTTCATCCAAACCTCCCCCCCCCCCCAACAACGCTCACTGTTCATCAAGGGAAGGAGGTAGTAGGGTTCGATCGGCTTCAGTTAGCAGCAGTAGCGAAGGAATCACTCGGGTTCATTTAATAGCAAGGGATCGATCGCTCGGGTTCAGTAATGTAGCTAGTGCAATCGCTCGGGTTCAGTTAAAGCCCAACGCCTCGCTCGGGTTCAGTTAGAGCGCAACGCCTCGCACACAAGTGCGTACGTGTACGAGAGAAACACGCATCGCTCGGCCCTCGACCACCCACCGTAACCAGGAACTCCCCCGATATTTTCCTCGCCCTTGCTTCTACCACGGTTTTCCGTCATGGACGGCCCAAAAAATGTCATGCAACTGCGTCTCCGGCCCGTCCAGGACGAAAAGCCAATTTTCTGTCATGATTTTTTGTCATAGAAGTAGGAGCCCATCACATCTATGATGATACCGGGTTTTGTCACAATTATCGTCATAGAAGTGTCATAAGCATGACAGAAAAAAATCGTTCGGCCCAAACTGTCACGAATATGTCTTTTTTTGTAGTGAAGGCCGCCGCTCGCGTGCAGCAGCCCTCCCTCCTGTAGCCAGCAACCAGTAGTACTGACTTTTCACCCCTGCATGCCAACTGTGAATTTCTTTTTCAACAAGCAAGTCGAACGATACTACTACCTGCACAGTGAATTACCCCTAAAAAAACCAGCACAATGAATTGGAACAAGTGGTGGACGTAACAAACATTTAACAGAAAAGGATGCCACTTGGGCTCTCTCTGATTCGGCGAATCCCTCGATCTGGTGCATCCCACGCCTATATAAATACACATTGCACACCGCCGATTCATCCGGCTCCCATCTCCACCGCCCCAACAATCCAAAACCCAGCAACCCCTCCCCAAGCACAAGCAGCGGGGAGTCCGTGGCGGCAGTACTCGCTGCGCTCCCAAGCGACGAAGAGCTCATGGCGGCGATAGCACAGCAGCAGCGCCACGACGGGAGCGGCATCTCCCTCGGCGGCGGCCTCATCTCCACGACCGGCGCGTCAGCCAGCAACCAGATCGCCCCGACCTCCAGCGACTCATCTCAGTCCCTCGCCAAGGCCATCATCAAGGACGAGCATGATGTGGATCTACCCGTCGCCGAGGGAGCGGGAGCGGAGGCAGAGGTACCCGATCCCACAGCATACGCAGAAGCTGTGGTCGCAGACCACTGCCGGCGAGTGGAGCTCTCGGAGCTGTTCGCACCGAAGCTCCGCCAGGGGAGCGGCGGATCCGTCGCCACGGTCGCGCGCATCACCGCCTCCGAGCTGGCCGGGCAAAAGGGGCGACCGCCCCGGGCCCCAAAAGGGAGGGGGCCAACCAAAACTTACACTAGTAAGAACGGTACAAGTATACATTACATATGAAAAATTATTAAATCGATAAAATAGAGCCTCAATTTACGGAAACATAAGTTCACACTACATACTGATAAGTTATACCATGCTTAGGCATACCAATCCGACTGGCGAAGTTGAGTTCAAATACATTAGTCTCTCTTTACAATGCATGTCTTAATATCATAATGAAAATTATGATATCTGGATTTCAATGTTTAAACCAATGCACAATTTTTAATTTGATAAACGTGTAACCATATCATTTGCACCAAATCAAACCGAGTGAATCTGGACGAGCATGTTAGGTAATCAAATCATGCGTACAAGTATAATCAACACCATTTTTGGTTCTTTGAATTATTAAACCCAACATCCAAGCCACATTTTCTATGCCCAAGAAGTTTCCATGAATATGACTGTCTAATATACACTAGAAATCGCTATAAAAATATTTGTTAGTGTGTCTATAATTTATAAATCTCTATCATAATATTCAATATAATATTAAAAGATATATGAACCCACGCATGTATATGCAAATGTGTATACACTACATCTTTTACGCAATATTAGAAAAATAAATATGAGAGATTGTCTTAACAATAAAGAAATTTTTTGGTCCATCATAAATTTTTCATTTTGTAGAATTTAAAATTTTCAATTATATATACATTATAGTTGCATACCAATGAATAATATAACTGTTATTTGAAAACATTTTATGTGGCTAAATGATAAAAATATATTAATTACAACTGTAATATGGTACACTTAGTTTAAAATAAATATAAAAGTTTAATATGAAAAACAATTGTTTTACGTTGCCCCGGGCCCAAAAATACTTTGGACTGGTTCTGCGAGTTGGACCCAAACGCCAAGGAGTTTATCTCGGATGATTCGACCGAAGCTGCTCGGCAATCCGACCCCTATACATGTACAACCGGCCATGTCCCCACGGTCGTCGAAGCACGTGGCCGACCTGCTCGGGGTGGGTGACGAGGAGGTGCGTGGATCGTGCTCGCCGGAGGCACGCCCAACGCCCGCTTGTTCATAGAGACCTTGGAGGGGGCCAAGGTGTTCGTCACGCTGCTGGGCCTCCCCGAGCTACAGCACGGCGACCTCGAGAACATCCTCAACGCTGCCTTATGAGGGCCGCAGCGGTTCCACAACGCAAACTTGTACATTGCTAATTCGATGCTTCCAGTTCCTCGGCTTGATCAAGAAATCATTCACCATCTATACGCCCAAGTTGGACCGCATCTAGTATATATGTTGTTCATTGATCGAACGTGCGTACTGCTGTGATTCTATCATCAAATCATACTGAACAAAGTGTCGTTGTAATTACCTTTGTTGCATGCATCTGTATGGTGCAGGGTGACTTCTCTGGAGGCGCTCATCATGGCGGTGGCCCAGCGTGGATCCCCTTAACTACGCACACGGCTCCTATGCTACCTCCAGGATGAAGGCGTGATGAACCGCGCTGGAGGGGGCCAAGTGCTCGCGCACTTCTCGGCCACGATGCCTTATGAGGAGGCCAAGGTGAGATCACTGGGAATGTGTGATGAGCGATACATAACTATATGGAATTATGGATACAACGACCGGTCCATCATCATACTACTCCCTGATAAAATGTGTATTGATCTGGAGTTACTTTCTTTGGTTCCAGGTTCTGATCCGGCACGCCCTGGACACCATCAATGAGAAGCTATAGTCAGAGTTCGAGTTGAGGTGCCTGTCGGTATGCTTCAGGCACGCGCGAGCCGATGAGCTCCAGGATTTCAGGAAGGTGGTCTGTGAAGGCGCCATAGGAATGTCCAGGGGCCAATACAGGTTAGTTCTCAATCCTCGCCTTAACCTGTTGGATGATTCTGAACTTTCGTTCGACTACCGGCCCACTGTGTAGTCCGAACTCTGAAGTCGGACTGAATGGCAATCTAGAACTAACAGAGTTCTCTTCTCTCGATACCCAGCAGCAATTACTTTTTTTGAAAAGGAGGATGTACCTCCGGCCTCTGCATCGCATCTGAGCGATGCATGCAGCCATTATATTAATTAACCCGGCAGCAACTACTTGATCCAGGAGGTAGCACGGCTACGGCCTACACAGGTATATAGTACGCCGTCATGGACGAGCTCATGAACGACGTCGCCAGCCTGTCCCTCCACCAGTACGGGCACCGCGTCCTGGAGTCATGCTTCCTCAAGACTGGCGAGTCCCGGGGTGAGCTGCTGTGGCGCCTGCTCAAGGCGTTTGTTCGTCTGCGCAATGAATAGCTCGCCCAGATGGCACAGGTTGACAACTCCAGTGGCATCCTCTCCGGGCTTTTCGACATGGCTAGAACTGTAAGTACATCGATCATCACCGTGAACCTAATGACAGTTTAGCTAGCTAGGCATTTATACTGTATGGATCATGGATGGACTGTTTGATAACATGTTGTGACCATGGCGTAGCTTATACCGGAAGATAAGCAGGCGCGGGCGCTGGCCCAGAAGACAGAAGTGTGCGTTAGTCCTCTATGTGGACCCATGATTGGGTTGCTTTAATTGCACTGTGCACTATGAGATTGACGGGACACGAGTGTGCGCTCGAGGCAACGAAAAAGTGCAGTTGCGTTTCTAAGCAATTAGGATAATGTGACGCCTGGATACTTAAGCTACAGTGAACCTATGCTAATGATGCCACGTCACCTCTATTACTGTCGCTAATCTCGTGTTAGTTCAATACGATTCAAATTCAAATTTGAAATTCCGTCAAACAACCAAATTTTGCAAACTTTAAAACAAAAATGTTCGAGGTGTGCTAATTAATGCTGAGGAAATTATGGTGAAGAAACCCTGTTTTTACAAAATGCATAAATACTTTAAAATGAATTAAAATAGTAAAAGAAATATAATTAAAACAAAAAAATATACAAAAGGAAATAAAACAAAGCAAAGGAAAAAAAGGACCCCCCGGTAGGCCTCAGCCCAGCTGGCCATCCAGCCGGCCCAGCGGCCCACCTCGCTCCCACCTTAAGCCCCACTCCCCATCGGAACCCTAGCCCACTACCGCATAACCCCTCCCACTCCCCCGATATCTCTCCCCTCCCCCGCGTGGATCTAGATCGGGGGCGCTCGCCCCCGACAACCGCGTCGACCCCGACGCCCAATCCCGCGCCGCCCGGCGTTGCTCGCCGTCACCGTCGGCCGTCGTCTCCGTCTCCCCTCGCCGGACTACCCCACCATCGCTGCCTCGTGACCTCGACCTCATCCCCGACCGGCCTCCTCGAGCCATGCCGCCCCCTCTTCCCTCCATCGCTGGTGAGGCCCACGGCCTCCCCTTTCCCTCTGCCAGCGCCTCGCACCTGCCGTGCTGCTACTGCTAGCGTCGCGCCCGCGTAGGCTCGCCTCGTCGCCACGCCCATGGCCCCGCAATCGCCGTCCACGCCGCGCCCAGTGCGCGCTGGCGCCGTCCCGCTCCTCTCGCCCAGGCGCGGTCCCTTCCCCTGCCCCGACCGGCCGTAGCCCGCCCGGAGCCCCACGCCGCACGACCCCTTCGCCCGAAGATGCCCGCGCCCGTGCGCCGCGCGTGGCCGCGCCCCCTGGCTGCGTCTAGCGCTCCGTGCCCGGCGTCCGTCCGCGCGGCCCCACTCCGGCCGCCTCGTGCTGCCGTCGCGGCCACCCCTCCGCCACCTCCCCTTGCCCAGCGCTCCAGCCCCCTGCTCCGGCGCCTTGCCTGGTCCGCTCGCTCCTGGGCATACGCCCGGTCTGGCCGTGCCCTGTGCCCGTTAGCGGCCGAACCTGATAGGCCCCTGTGCCAATGACATCAGGGGCCCCACCCGCAAAACATTTTTTTAAGATACAACAAAAGAAATAAAAAATAAAAAATTATTAATTAATTAATTAACTTAATTAACCGTGTTTAGTTAAACTAATCAATTAACTAAACTAATTAAACTTGTTTAGTTAGTCTTAGTCAATGACAGTAGGACCCACGTGACTGCTGATGTCGTGCTGACGTCATGCTGACGTCAGAAATGTATTTTAGTATTAAATTAATTCTGTTAATTCTAGGAAATGATTTAAAACTTTAAAAATTAATATAAAATAAACCGTAGCTCGGATGGAAAATCTTTGTACATGAAACTTGCTCAGAACGACGAGACGAATCTGGATACACTCTTCGTTCGTCCGCCACACGTTCCTAGCATAGCGAACGAGCAACATTTCACCTCCGGTTCATCTATCCGAAAACGCGAAACACCCGGGGATACTTTCCCGGATGTTTCCCCTCTTCGCCAGTATCACCTAGTACTGCGTTAGGTCACACCTAGCACCGCGTATTGCCATGTTATTCTTTGTGATGCTTTGATTGCTCTGTTATTTATTGTGTTCCCCCTCCGTTACTTCTTTTCGGTAGACCCCGAGACCGCTGCCGGTACCCTTGTGATCGACTACATTGACGACGAACCCTTCTCTTGCCAGAGCAACCAGGCAAGCCCCCCCCCCTTGATCACCAGATATCGCCTACTCTTCTCTATACTGCTTGCATTAGAGTAGTGTAGCATGTTACTGCTTTCCGTTAATCCTATCCTGATGCATAGCCTGTCATTGTTGCTACAGTTGTTACCCTTACCTGCTATCCTACTGCTTAGTATAGGATGCTAGTGTTCCATCAGTGGCCCTACACTCTTGTCCGTCTCCCATGCTATACTACTGGGCCGTGATCACTTCGGGAGGTGATCACGGGTATATACTATATACTTTATATACATGACACATGTGGTGACTAAAGTCGGGTCGGCTCGTTGAGTACCCGCAAGTGATTCTGATGAGGGGGCTGAAAGGACAGGTGGCTCCATCCCGGTAGAGGTGGGCCTGGGTTCCTGACGGCCCCCGACTGTTACTTTGTGGCGGAGCGACAGGGCGGGTTGAGACCACCTAGGAGAGAGGTGGGCCTGACCCTGGTCGGTGTCCGCGGATACTTAATAATAACACGCTTAACGAGTTCTTGGTATTTGATCTGAGTCTCGCCATCTGGCCATTTGGTCTATACGCACTAACCAACTATGTGGGAAAGTTATGGGCACTCGACGTCGTGGTATCAGCCGAAGCCTTCGTGACGTCAGCGACTGAGCGGCGTGCGCCAGATTGGAACGTAAGTCTGCTCTTGTATTAAGGGGGCTAGTTCTGCTTCCAGCCGCGTACGCAACGTGCAGGTGTGCAATGGGCGATGGGCCCAGACCCCTGCGCCATAGGATTTAGACCGGCGTGCTGAGCTCTCTGTTGTGCCTAGGTAGGGCTGCGACGTGTTGATCTTCCGCGGCCGGGCATGACCCAGAAAAGTGTGTCCGGCCAAATGGGATCGAGCGTGTTGGGTTATGTGGTGCACACCTACAGGGAAGTTTATCTATTCGAATAGCCGTGTCCCTCGGTAAAAGGACGACCCGGAGTTGTACCTTGACCTTATGACAACTAGAACCGGATACTTAATAAAACACACCCTTCCAAGTGCCAGATACAACCCGGTGATCGCTCTCTAACAGGGCGACGAGGAGGGGATCGCCGGGTAGGATTATGCTATGCGATGCTACTTGGTGAACTTACCATCTACTCTCTTCTACATGCTGCAAGATGGAGGTGGCCTGAAGCGTAGTCTTCGACGGGATTAGCTATCCCCCTCTTATTCTGGCAATCTGCAGTTCGGTCCACCGATATGGCCCTTTACACATATACCCATGCATATGTAGTGTAGTTCCTTGCTTGCGAGTACTTTGGATGAGTACTCACGGTTGCTTTTCTCCCTCTTTTCCCCCTTTCCCTTCTACCTGGTTGTCGCAACCAGATGCTGGAGCCCAGGAGCCAGACGCCACCGTCGACGACGACTCCTACTACACCGGAGGTGCCTACTAGTACGTGCAGGCCGCTGACGACGACCAGGAGTAGTTAGGAGGATCCCAGGCAGGAGGCCTGCGCCTCTTTCGATCTGTATCCCAGTTTGTGCTATCCATCTTATGACAACTTGTTTAACTTATGTCTGTACTCAGATATTGTTGCTTCCGCTGACTCGTCTATGATCGAGCACTTGTATTCGAGCCCTCGAGGCCCCTGGCTTGTATTATGATGCTTGTATGACTTATTTTTATCTTTAGAGTTGTGTTGTGATATCTTCCCGTGAGTCCCTGATCTTGATCGTACACGTTGCGTGTATGATTAGTGTACGATTAAATCGGGGGCGTCACAAGTTGGTATCAGAGCCAACTGCCTGTAGGAATCCCTTCCACACTCCTTGACCGAAGTCGAGTCTAGTCATTGCAAAACTTTTACTAACATGGTTGTGCGGCTTATGGGCCCACGTCGCCATTGGGTGGTAGTAGGATCTTTTATTCCTCGACCTATACTCTGGGACTCTCACATCTCTTCTATTCGGGTTAAACGATTTTACTAACTCTGACTCTAGGTTCTCGATAATACTTTCTCCCGGAGAGCCCCTTCAATCCAGATGATCGCCTACTGCACCAAAAGATTCGGAAGATACTCTCAAGTGTTCACTTGAGACCTTGTGCCCGTTGCTTTTGCAATCCCCTACCACCAAAATATCCCTATGGATAAATACATACACTTGTCATTCATACAATCATTCCCGTTGATCTTGTTATTACCAGATACCCCAAAATTCTCTCTATTATCCCGAAAATACTTTGTACCTACTGCCTTGCAGTTGTTGCCACATGAAGACCCCCCTACAGATAATTTCTCACACTTGCCGAGTACTCGTTCATCCCCAGTTGTTCATATGTTTCACAAAAGTCCTCGAAATACCAATCGATCTTCCAAAGATCCTCGGCAGCCTATTACTCTGGAAATTCTTGCTTACTTACATTATGGTTGATCCCATAAGCCTAGTATTCTTATTGACATCCGTTGTCATTAACATTTTGAGTCCGTTGATTCAATATGTTGCGATTGCTTGCAATCCTTATTCGAATCCTAGTATACATCCTTCCGGCTCAAACGTCCTTTCGAACAAGAGCTGGTTCTCGACCAATCAAGTTGTCGTCGATTGTGCCCCTATGTCTATTGAACTTATCCATCCTTGATCAGAGCGTCTGTTTCTGATCCTTCACTTTGTAAATCATAATTCCTTTGCAATTGAGCTCTAAGTTACTTAGTTGTTTCTATAATCCAAGGTCTTTGCATTGATTCTTCCTCTGGTTGTGTGCCGATACTCACATCAGATCCTTTATGGACCATCAGAACCTTGTTGGATTTTATCCGACGACGTCCTTCATATTCAATAACTTTGTGAGTCTTTTCTCGGATACATAATGCCTTTGTAAATTGTATCCTATGCTTTGTCAACAATGCTCTCCTTTCAAGCTTGTGTTATTTACTCCTGAAGTTTGCGGTATATGTTCCCAAGATGCCCCTATGGGTTGAAGCCTTCTCTAATCCGTGTGAACCCAAAAGTTTTCACGAGTCATACTCTTCTGGTGCTTCGCCAGATAAAATTTCAGCACTACAACTTCTTTGTAAACGAGAAGTGAATGAAAGGTTATGCATTGCAGAAGTGGGAGTCGACGTTGAACATTTGTGTTCATGCCCACGGACACGATGTGGAACTTATCATGAAAGCTTCTTGCAAGAATATTTAATCATTCGAATAATTCTTCCAGTGTAGTAAATTGGATCCCTTGCAGTTATGGTTTCAACCATTCTAACCTTATTCAATACATCTAAAAGGAAACCATTCCATTGCCCCATCTATCATGACAAGATTAAAGTATCTGCTATTGCAAGTTTACACTCCAGTTCAGTTTCTATGCTGATCTTCCCTTGAGTAGTACCCTCAAGTATCTCGAGAATACCACAGAACTACATAACTTCTTGTGAGTTCTTCATCAACTAATATTCTGGCCGATTCCATTTTTCCAACGGGTTCTGAGTTGTTATAACCCCTCAAGGACACCAACAACTGAATCGACTTCGCACTGCGATTCAACAACTCTAAGTAAGTTTCATTGCTTACGAGTTTAATAAATCTTCAAGTCATTCCCTAGCCTGGTCGGCTATATCATTATTGTGCTAAATTTTAACTGTGCTACCTAGTCCTTCTTTCCGGAGCACAATTTTCGACGATGAGCTAACCTTACGTCGATCTTCCTCCTCATACAATTTCGCCTTAAAAACAGCAAGCTTGATTTTGAGTTTGTGTCGTATCTGTGGCTCCAATAATCTTTTGTTGCATCAATCCTTTTGCGTGATGCAGTCGTTGTTCAATTGCTTCTTCGTGGATCCTCTCGACAACAAATTGTCGTGATCATCATCAACATTTTGACTCCTTCCAGGATATCAATGGAATTCTAGATGATAAGTGCCATCCTCGTTCCTTGGTAATTTGAGTTACCATCAACATCATCCTTACCTTCCTTTCATCACAAACTTGTTCATGTTATGGATGCAACTTGCTATCCAGCTTGTATTATGATCTACCTTGTAGTATTACTGCCTTTTTGTCAAGGATGTGGTGAGAATCTCACCACCTCTTGAGAATTCTCGATATAAGTGATACTTCACCATCACCATTCTTTTCTTGGTCCCCGTGTTGTTCCTAACAGGAATACCGACAGATGGACTAGTAATTTTGAAACTTCTAGCAACCTTATTGCTTTGAAGTTAATGGTCAACATTTCATTCTTAGACCATTGGTTATCGAATCGCCATTCTAACCTTGTTTGTGCTACCTAAGTCCGTATTTCGGGTGCACCGTCAACCAATGTCTAATCGTGTATGTTTCCTCGAGCATACCTCATTATATCATTTGAACTGACAAAAGCTATCTCCTTGTTCACATAATTGTGGAAATCCACCTTTTGGAGATCTCGATGAATTGTCGCTGAGTTCATCAGCCACCTCCTCATTCTCTCCTTGATTTAATAATAAACTCATGATTCGGAACTCGCTCTCATAGTTCATTTCCCGAGAACCTTACATTGTCATCTCGTCAATTTGTGTTGCACCTTTTCTTCTCAGGCATCATGAGTCTAAGGTATCCTGACACCAATTAGATCTAAATCTCGGTCAGATATGATTGTTGGAACATATTTTCTAGAGTTATAGCATTGGTCCTCATATGACCCGGTAAGGTGATGTCATGCCTAGCATACCTGGCCGGAGGACCTAGTGTTACAGTTTCCTTTTTAGCAAGGATAACCATTCTTCCATGAGGAAATTGAATGACTTGTTTTATAAATTTTTCCTAATGGATCCTTTGTGTTTCTAAAGTCTGACCTTTGCTTAAAAACCATGTCAATGCTATCTCGAAGCATGTATGTGGTACTCCGATTTTCAATAAGAACATCTGAAGCACAATGCTAAATTTTCTTTATCAAATTATCCAAACACCATTGTTTGGGTAATGTCATGAACTTCCTCTCCCCTTACCTAAATGGTTTTCTACTTTCTATCCTGGCATGGATATCATGCACTGCTTGTCCTTGGGAAGGATATACCCCTGAATTATGTGTTTAAACACATTTTCCTTTCCATTGTTCTGTTTAATCTGATGATCGTATTTTCCTTTTCATTGGTTGGTTTGACTTTTCTTGTGATCTATATGATCTAAGCAGTAATATTCTCCTGCTTGTGCAAACACCTCGGTGTACAACTCTGTCAGTAAGACCCTGTTACTATTGTTGAGGACATTCCAGTAACCACCGATGGACGAGAACTTTGCCTATTGGTCCGCCTCGTTCAACGAGTAGAAAGATGGTTCTCTTCGTCCCTCGCCCTTGGTACCGACGTTGTTGCCGACATAACTGACAGGCTATCCGCTGACATGTGTTGCCTACATGGTCATACAAGACGTCACCGCCCTTCCTACTTTTAACCCACATGGTGCGCCCATAACCCACAGTTCCACAGGATCGAAACTTGACTCTCCTATACACCCTGTTGTCGAAGTTATTCCTTGTGCTTGACTTCGTATGTGATTCACGGGCCACCTGCCTAGTGATCTATTCTGGTACCAGACCCAATACTTTCCCATTGCTCTGAACCCCTGTCACATTTCGTATCAGGCAACGAACGATTGTCTATGCGCTTGAAACTTCTATTTTGCACCTTCTTACTTGCTCTCGATAATGTCTTAAGTTTCAATTCGAGGGTTACCTCCCGCCACCTTCCCTGATGTTATCTACTAGATAAGCAAACATTGTAGCGGTCCGTTCTTCCGTAATACCCCCTTATCCTTTCGTAAGTACGATGGAGTTCTTGAAGAAAGGACGACAATTTCATCATGATGCATTGATGCATAGGAATGAAGACATCAATGCTATGGATCGACCTCTTCGAGAAGAGAAACCTAGGCCGAGAAGACTCGTTAGAATTTCGTAACCAAATCTTTTCCCCATTAGTCCCCCTCTTGAATCTCGGGACGAGATTTCTTGTAGTGGAGGAGAATTGTGAAGCCCGGATACTTAAGCTACAGTGAACCTATGCTAATGATGCCACGTCACCTCTATTACTGTCGCTAATCTCATGTTAGTTCAATACGATTCAAATTCAAATTTGAAATTCTGTCAAACAACAAAAATTTCCAAACTTTAAAACAAAAATGTTCGGGGTGTGCTAATTAACGCTGAGGAAATTATGGTGAAGAAACCCTGTTTTTACAAAATGCATAAATACTTTAAAATGAATTAAAATAGTAAAAGAAATATAATTAAAACAAATATATATATACAAAAGGAAATAAAACAAAGCAAAGGAAAAAAAAGGACCCCCCCCCGCTGGGCCTCGGCCCAGCTGGCCATCCAGCCGGCCCAGCGGCCCACCTCGCTCCCACCTTAAGCCCCACTCCCCATTGGAACCCTAGCCCACTACCGCATAACCCCTCCCACTCCCCCGATATCTCTCCCCTCCCCCGCGTGGATCTGGATCGGGGGCGCTCGCCCCCGACAACCGCGTCAACCCCGACGCCCAATCCCGCGCCGCCCGGCGTTGCTCGCTGTCACCGTCGGCCGTCGTCTCTGTCTCCCCTCGCCGGACTACCCCACCATCGCCGCCTCGCGACCTCGACCTCATCCCCGACCGGCCTCCTCGAGCCACGCCGCCCCCGCTTCCCTCCATTGCTGGTGAGGCCCACGGCCTCCCCTTTCCCTCTGTCAGCGCCTCGCACCTGCCGTGTTGCTACTCCTAGCGTCGCGCCCGCGTAGGCTCGCCTCGTCGCCACGCCCATGGCCCAGCTCGACGGCCCCGCAATCGCCGTCCACGCCGCGCCCAGTGCGCGCTGGCGCCATCCCGCTCCTCTCGCCCAGGCGCGGTCCCTTCCCCTGCCCCGACCGGCCGTAGCCCGCCCGGAGCCCCACGCCGCACGACCCCTTCGCCCGAAGATGCCCGCGCCCGTGCGTCGCGCGTGGCCGCGCCCCCTGGCTGCGTCTAGCGCTCCGTGCCCGGCGCCCGTCCGCGCGGCCCCACGCCGGCGCCGCCTCCTGCTGCCTCCGCGGCCAACCCTCCGCCGCCTCCCCTTGCCCAGCGCTCCGGCGCCTTGCCGGGTACGCTCGCTCCTGGGCATACGCCCGCTCGGGCCGTGCCCTGTGCCCGTTAGCGGCCGAACCTGATAGGCCCCTGTGCCAATGACATCAGGGGCCCCACCCGCAAAACATTTTTTTAAGATACAAAAAAAGAAATAAAAAAATATTAAATAATTAATTAACTAAATTAATTAACTTAAGTAACCGTGTTTAGTTAACCTAATCAATTAACTAAACTAATTAAACTTGTTTAGTTAGTCTTAGTCAATGACAGTAGGACCCACGCGACTGCTGACGTCGTGTTGACGTCATGCTGACGTCAGAAATGTATTTTAGTATTAAATTAATTCTGTTAATTCTAGAAAATGATTTAAAACTTTAAAAATTAATATAAAATAAACCGTAGCTCGGATGGAAAATCTTTGTACATGAAAGTTGCTCAGAACGATGAGACGAATCCGGATACACTCTCCGTTCGTCCGCTACATGTTCCTAGCATAGCTAACGTGCAACATTTCACCTCCGGTTCATCTATCCGAAAACGCGAAACACCCGAGGATACTTTCCCGGATGTTTCCCCTCTCCGCCAGTATCACCTAGTACTGCGTTAGGTCACACCTAGCACCGCGTATTGCCATGTTATTCTTTGTGATGCTTTGATTGATCTGTTATTTATTGTGTTCCCCCTCCGTTACTTCTTTTCGGTAGACCCCGAGACCGCTGCCGGTACCCCTGTGATCGACTACATCGACGACGAACCCTTCTCTTGCCAGAGCAACCAAGCAAGCCCCCCCCCCTGATCACCAGATATCGCCTACTCTTCTCTATACTGCTTGCATTAGAGTAGTGTAGCATGTTACTGCTTTCCGTTAATCCTATCCTGATGCATAGCTTGTCATTGTTGCTACAGTTGTTACCCTTACCTGCTATCCTACTGCTTAGTATAGGATGCTAGTGTTCCATCAGTGGCCCTACACTCTTGTCCATCTGCCATGCTATACTACTGGGTCGTGATCACTTCGGGAGGTGATCACGGGTATATAATATATACTTTATATACATGACACATGTGGTGACTAAAGTCGGGTCCGCTCGTTGAGTACCCGCAAGTGATTCTGATGAGGAGGCTGAAAGGACAGGTGGCTCCATCCCGGTAGAGGTGGGCCTGGGTTCCTGGCGGCCCCCGACTGTTACTTTGTGGCGGAGCGACAGGGCGGGTTGAAACCACCTAGGAGAGAGGTGGGCCTGGCCCTGGTCGGCGTCCGCGGATACTTAATAATAACACGCTTAACGAGTTCTTGGTATTTGATCTGAGTCTGGCCATCTGGCCATTTGGTCTATACGTACTAACCAACTACGTGGGAAAGTTATGGGCACTCGACGTCGTGGTATCAGCCGAAGCCTTCGTGACGTCAGCGACTGAGCGGCGCGCGCCGGATTGGAACGTAAGTCTGCTCTTGTATTAAGGGGGCTAGTTCTGCTTCCGGCCGCGTACGCAACGTGCAGGTGTGCAATGGGCGATGGGCCCAGACCCCTGCGCGCTTAGGATTAGACCGGCGTGCTGACCTCTCTGTTGTGCCTAGGTAGGGCTGCGACGTGTTGATCTTCCGAGGCCGGGCATGACCCAGAAAAGTGTGTCCGGCCAAATGGGATCGAGCGTGTTGGGTTATGTGGTGCACCCCTGCAGGGAAGTTTATCTATTCGAATAGCCGTGTCCCTCGGTAAAAGGATGACCCGGAGTTGTACCTTGACCTTATGACAACTAGAACCGGATACTTAATAAAACACACCCTTCCAAGTGCCAGATATAACCCGGTGATCGCTCCCTCACAGGGCGACGAGGAGGGGATCGCCGGGTAGGATTATGCTATGCGATGCTACTTGGTGAACTTACCATCTACTCTCTTCTACATGCTGCAAGATGGAGGTGGCCTGAAGCGTAGTCTTCGACAGAATTAGCTATCCCCTCTTATTCTGGCAATCTGCAGTTCAGTCCACCGATATGGCCCTTTACACATATACCCATGCATATGTAGTGTAGCTCCTTGCTTGCGAGTACTTTGGATGAGTACTCACGGTTGCTTTTCTCCCTCTTTTCCCCCTTTCCCTTCTACCTGGTTGTCGCAACCAGATGCTGGTGCCCAGGAGCCAGACGCTACCGTCAACAACGACTCCTACTACACCGGAGGTGCCTACTAGTACGTGCAGGCCGCTGACGACGACCGGGAGTAGTTAGGAGGATCCCAGGCAGGAGGCCTGCGCCTCTTTCGATCTATATCCCAGTTTGTGCTAGCCATCTTATGGCAACTTGTTTAACTTATGTCTGTACTCAGATATTGTTGCTTCCGCTGACTCGTCTATGATCGAGCACTTGTATTCGAGCACTCGAGGCCCCTGGCTTGTATTATGATGCTTGTATGACTTATTTTTATCTTTAGAGTTGTGTTGTGATATCTTTCTGTGAGTTCCTGATCTTGATCGTACATGTTTCATGTATGATTAATGTACGATTAAATCGGGGGCGTCACAGATAATCCCATGGCCGAAATGCTGTACGATGGAAGCGCCATCAGACGTCTAATTCCTAGTGATTCCCGATTGTACAGCAAAGTTGAGCGTGAATCTCGGAGCCGCAAAAAAACAGTTGATTGTTTACCGGCATGTGCCAGCGTATGGTGAAACATCCCCTCTCAAGGATGTTTATTTCGTGGTATATTCATCGAACACGCGACTCACTTGGAGCGGCGCGAGATCGAGAAAGCGTCGTTGGCCAACTGCATTAGCGCCCTCCCCGACGACCTTCTCCACCACGTGCTCTCCTTCCTCCCTGCGCATGAAGCGGTGCGAACCTGCAGGCGCGCGCAGCGCTAGCGCCACCTCTGGAAATCCGCCTGGGCCCTGCGTGTCACCGGCGTCAAGGGATGCATCGACCCCGGGAGGTTCTTCAACTTCATCGATAGCCTGCTCCTCCTCCGTGACCCCAGCGTGGGCCTGAACTCATTCGAGCTGGGCCTCGACTACGATGACTTCGACTTTGATTTGTTTGAGTTCCTGCAGCTGTCTGCCAATGAGTTGCACGTGAACACGTGGATCCAGCACGCCTTAACGTGCGGGCCCCTTATGCGATAGTGTTGCGTACCGAAACGCCTCTAGAGCTTCCTAATGACCCTCTCATATCTCAGCACCTCACAAAATTGAAACTTCAGAAGGTGGATATCCGCAGTAGCACGCTCGATTTCTCGGGTTGTCCAACTTTGCTTCATTTGAGGGTGGAGGATTCCTACATTTGGGGGGACATCACATCTCCATTCTTGAAACATCTCAACGTTATCTATGGCCATTTTCTGACAGGTCGCTTCCACGCCCGAATATATTTGCCAGGCCTAGTTTCCCTGGAGCTACACGGTTTTTACGGTAGGACTCCGGTACTGGTCGAAAGCATGCCACGGCTGGTTTCAACATTTGTTAGAATTAAGATTCAATTACACCCGTGGTGCTAGAACTTTCCACAAACGGTCACTTTGATGCTAGAACTTATGGCATACATTGAACTGGTGCAATAAGTTGGCTCGGAGGTACAAATACAGTGCAAATCACGTTTGTGTACACCCGAGCCGCTGACTAGGTGGCTGTCAGCGCCCGGAAGACGGAGAGGGGACGTATGGCCAACAACAAAGCCTTTAGTCCCAAACAAGTTGGGGTAGGCTAGATGTGAAACCCATAAGATCTCGCAACCAATTCATGGCTCTGGCACATGGATAGCAAGCTTCCACGCACCCCTGTCCATAGCTAGCTCTTTGGTGATACTCCAATCCTTCAGGTCTCTCTTAACGGACTCCTCCCATGTCAAATTCGGTCTACCCCGCCCTCTCTTGACATTCTCCGCGCGGTTAAGCCGTCCGCTGTGCACTGGAGCTTCTGGAGGCCTGCGCTGAATATGTCCAAACCATCTCAGACGATGTTGGACAAGCTTCTCTTCAATTGGTGCTACCCCAACTCTATCTCGTATATCATCATTCCGGACTCGATCCTTCCTCATGTGGCCACACATCCATCTCAACATACGCATCTCCGCCACACCTAACTATTGAACATGTCGCCTTTTAGTCGGCCAACACTCAGCGCCATACAACATTGTGGGTCGAACTGTCGTCCTATAGAACTTGCCTTTTAGCTTTTGTGGCACTCTCTTGTCACAGAGAATGCCAGAAGCTTGGCGCCACTTCATCCATCCGGCTTTGATTCGATGGTTCACATCTTCATCAATACCCCCATCCTCCTGCAGCATTGACCCCAAATACCGAAAGGTGTCCTTCTGGGGTACCACCTGGCCATCAAGGCTAACCTCCTCCTCCTCACACCTAGTAGTACTGAAACCGCACATCATGTACTCGGTTTTAGTTCTACTAAGCCTAAACCCTTTCGATTCCAAGGTTTGTCTCCATAACTCTAACTTCCTATTTACTCACGTCCGACTATCGTCAACTAGCACCACATCATCCGCAAAGAGCATACACCATGGGATATCTCCTTGTATATCCCTTGTGACCTCATCCATCACCAATGCAAAAAGATAAGGGCTCAAAGCTGACCCCTGATGCAGTCCTACCTTAATCGGGAAGTCATCAGTGTCGACATCACTTGTTCAAACACTTGTCACAACATTATCGTACATGTCCTTGATGAGGGTAATGTACTTTGCTGGGACTTTGTGTTTCTCCAAGGCCCACCACATGACATCCCGCGGTATCTTATCATAGGCCTTCTCCAAGTCAATGAACACCATATGCAAGTCCTTCTTTTGCTCCCTATATCTCTCCATAAGCTGTCGTACCAAGAAAATGGCTTCCATGGTCGACCTTCCAGGCATGAAACCAAACTGATTTTTGGTCACGCTTGTCATTCTTCTTAAGCGGTGCTTAATGACTCTCTCCCATAGCTTCATTGTATGGCTCATCAGCTTAATTCCATGGTAATTAGTACAACTCTGAACATCCCCCTTGTTCTTGAAGATTGGTACCAATATACTCCGTCTCCATTCTTCTGGCATCTTGTTTGCCCGAAAAATGAGGTTGAAAAGCTTGGTTAGCCATACTATCGCTATGTCCCCGAGACCTTTCCACACCTCAATGGGGATACAATCAGGGCACATCGCCTTGCCTCCTTTCATCCTTTTTAAAACCTCCTTGACCTTAGACTCCTGGATTCGCCGCACAAAACGCATGCTGGTCACATCAAAGGAGTCGTCCAGTTCAATGGTAGAACTCTCATTCTCCCCATTGAATAGCTTGTCGAAGTACTCCCGCCATCTATGCTTAATCTCCTCGTCCTTCACCAAGAGTTGGCCTGCTCCGTCCTTGATGCATTTGACTTGGCCAATATCCCTCGTCTTCCTCTCTCGAATCTTGGCCATCTTATAGATGTCCCTTTCGCCTTCCTTCGTGCCTAACTGTTGGTAGAGGTCCTCATATGCCCGACCCCTTGCTTCACCAACAGCTCGCTTTGCAGCCTTCTTCGCCATCTTGTACTTCTCTATGTTGTCTGCACTCCTATCCAGGTATAAGCATCTGAAGCAATCTTTCTTCTCTTTAATCGCCTTCTGGACATCATCATTCCACCACCAGGTATCCTTATCTTCGCTTCTCCTTCCCCTGGACACTCCAAACTCCTCCGAGGCCACCTTACGAATACAAGTCGCCATCTTCATCCACACATTGTCCGCATCCCCTCCTTCCTCCCAAGGGCCCTCCTTAATGACCCTCTCCTTGAACGCCTAAGCTACCTCCCCCTTGACCTTCCACCACTTTGTTCTAGCGACTTTGGCACGCTTATGTCGCTGGACACGAATCCGAAAGCGGAAGTCAGCAACCACCAGCTTATGCTGGGGTACAACACTCTCTCCAGGTATCCCCTTACAGTCTAGGCACGCACCCCTATCTTCTCTTCACGAGAGGATGAAATCAATCTAGCTAGAGTGTTGGCCACTACTAAAAGTCACCAGATGTGATTCTCTCTTTCTAAAGAGTGTGTTAGCTACAATCATGTTGTAGGCTAGAGCAAAGCTTAAGACATCTTTTCCTTCTTGATTCCTGATGTCATAGCTAAAGCCCCCATGCACCCCTTCAAAACCTGTGTTAGATGTACCCACGTGGCCATTGAGGTCTCCTCCTATGAAGAGCTTCTCACCAATCGGTACACTCCTAACCATGTCTTCCAGGCCTTCCCAGAACTCCCTCTTGGTGTTCTCATTGTGGTCTACTTGCGGGGCATACGCGCTAATAACATTGAGAACCAAGTCCTCAACTACCAGCTTGACTAGGATAATCCGGTCCCACGTCTCTTGACGTCTACCACTCCATACTTGAGGCTCTTGTTGATCAAGATGCCTACGCCATTTCTGTTTGCAGACGTCCCCGTGTACCACAGCTTGAATCCGGTATCCTCCACCTCCTTCGCCTTCGGGAGCTCGTTTCTTTTGGAAAATTCTAATTATAACCTCAGTAATAAAAATAACTTTAAAATATTTTTGGAGTATAAATATTATATAAATCCAAACAAAATAACTTTCAAATATTTTTGGTGTATAGTTCAACATTTGTATAATAAAAAATATTCGTACTTTAAATTTTAAAATGTTTGTATGAATATTCAATCTTGTCTACTATGTAAATTATAGATATTTTATGAATATAAGTCATGAGTGAAAATTATATACAAGTGAATATTTAGTAAATTTTGTATTCATCATTTTGTTAATTTAAATATAAGCTGCACATGTATAATTGTTTTGTATTCATTAAACATGTTTATTTAACAAAAAGAATAAATTTCCTTATTTACTAAACTTTTTATATAATACATGGGTGTATATTTAAAAGTTTTTATTTACTAATCATCATCTTTATGTATAATATTTATAACACACGAATATTTGAACATTATTTTTATTACCTACTTTTAGATTTTTTTTAGGATTACTTACTTTTACAAATATATTAAAATAACTTTTTTACGGGTATATCTTAAAATAACTAGTGCGTGGTAAATGGGCGCACTATTAGCAACCCATTTAGGCCCCACCGGCGTCCTGCTTATACTACCATTAAGGACTGTTATATCGACCTAAGGAAGCAGAACGCGAGTTGTGTAGTGGCCATGACCGCATTCAGTCTTGTTGTAGGCCATGTGTTCAAGACGTGGCGGCCATTTTTTCAGTTTAATTTTCTTGTACTGCAGGTGGGACCCATGTGTCATAGATGCGAAAAAATAAAAAGAACATACACGTAGACATTGGCTTTTTTATGAAATCAAGGGGGTTTTCGCAAAAAAGATAGGCCACACGCGCTCCTCTCAGCCTTCTAGTCTCTGACAGCGGGCCCCATGTCATGCTGGCGTGCCAAGTCAGCGTCAATTTTGTATCCGAACGGATTTGCACCGTATTTGCACAACCGAGCTAAGTTATTATACCAGTTCAATGTATGCCACAAGTTCTAACACTAAAATGATCATTTGCGCCAAGTTCTAGCACCACCGGTGTAATTGACTCTAGAATTAATACTTGTCTTGACGGTTGCCCTAACAATGATTGTGGAGGCTGCTATGACCACCAATATGATGGATGTTACGGTTCTCAATTCGGTGCTGATGATAGGCGTGGCGAGTTTGTGCTTTTGAAAGGATTATCGCAAGTTGTCGCGTTGGAGTTGTGGGTTCATCCTAAAGTGGTATGCATGCTTGCTTGCACCTGCTTCAGTTTGTGATAGTTAGATTCAGTTTTGGGACATCATATCCGTAGGAGTATTTTGTGGGTCATACAGGATGCCATGTATTTTATACTACATATCTTAGTCTAAGATTCTGACCTCAGACAATTAGAAAAATAAACAGTGAGCGGTTCATAGGTTACATACATCTAGGAAAAATATATACATGAGTTTTAAACCTCTTGCATTACTTTATTTCAATACCACATCTCCAGCAAAAAAGTTTAACTCCCATTCCGCGCTTGGTGTAATCGCACCTTGCACTGCAAAATTTCAGCAAATTACTTATATCATCTTGTTCCTTTTCACAGTTTATTATCAACAGGGACTTGAGATTGTGCCCAACATTCAGCAAGTTAAAGACTTTGTTGCTCAGCAAATGGTGCCCTGGCATTGCTGGTGACCTCAATATATTAAATTGCTTCCTCAAACATTCACCAATTTTGGAGAAGCTCACTATCCAGCTTTCTGAGGTATTATATCGTGTACATGAACAACCTTCTGTTACTGAAGTTGATAATTATCCATGGTTGACTGATGTAAGTAAAATATTTGAGTGCTGTAGGAACCTAAAGTTCCGGTGAAAATACAAAGAAGTTACACTCCATCAAAGCAATCATTTGCATTCACCCATCTGAAGATCGTCGAGATCAAATGTGACAAAGTTGATCAGTGGGCTCACAAGGTATTGGACATCTTGAGTACCTTCAACATACCACTCGAGAAAGTTACAATCCAGTGAGGAAATAAAACTTTTGGATCTTAATGTGAGTAGTGGTCAACAAATCAGTTCTGGAAACGGGCATATTCCCATTTCTTCATTAGATTTCTTTCTTCAGGATTTTGAGTTATCTGTTGTATGATGATGATGTCATCCCTAAGTGAACTGAAAGTCTGCTTGATCCTTACCATAAGAAAATTTTCTCTCCTTTTTTTAGGGTTTTTTATGCGGTGTCTGTCCTTTTTTAAGGTTACATATGGCGTTCTGCCTTTGCATTATATGATACAAGTATGAATTCAAGAGTTTGACAAAAAAAGTATGAGTTCAAGAGAGGAAAAAAGGGGGCAAGAAGCTACAACTGCAAGGCAGGGGCGCCCAGCATCTCAAGATCAGAAATGATATGACCAACAACAAAATCAATGTGGGCGATGGAGTTCTCAAAAATGTGCCGGTTCCTTTCATTCCAAACATGCTACGTAAAATGTGCAATGTCAGTAGCATTCTTGCGAGGTCCAGCTGCTCTACCAATCATTGACGGATCTGAAGAAGTTGATCTTGATGAAGCTTAATGCGGTTTGAGACCAACTGAGCTTAAACCATGTTCCCACATACTAGGAGTAGTGACAAAAGAGATATACAGCTGAGTCGAGTTTTTATCTCCGTGACCATTTAGGCTAGTGGTGACCTATGGTGAGTTGTGGGCGTGTGTTTGTTGCGCCAGTTTCTTGCCCAATTTTTCTTTGATTAACTGGACAACCAGCTTCTTTTGAACTAATAGAAAAAACAAAGTTTTGCCTCGGTTAGAAACAGAGTGAGGAGGGCCTACGGTCCCTGTTGAATTAATTTACTAGGAGTATTTCATATTAAATACCTTGTCTTTCTAACGATATTCTTTGCGGGATTGTCCTGGAGACACGGAGATCTCGTGCACTTGAGTCCCTATAAAAGAGCATAATAGTGAGCACGTTGCTCATGTAAGTTTCTCGTTTTGTTATCTTATCTTATATACCTTTTTCTGCGTTGATCTTATCTTCTATACATAAATAGCTAAACCTCGCTATTAGATTTTTTTGCACATGCATGCTTCCACATCACCTCAATCGATAATTGTCTGATCAAAATTGTGTGGAATCAAAAGTTATGCATGTACGCATAAGTTACAATTTTGCATTATGTATCCATGCAAACCATACCACCTCATCAAGTTATGCAAGTCTTTCTTCTTTTTCCAAATACATAGTATATGCTTCAAATTTATGTTAAAAGATGGTGTTACATTAAGTTCAGTTCAAAAGTTTCTCACCTTTAACGCATCATTCTATACTTCGTAGGTTTTCTAAATGTAAAACCAAGAACACCTTTACAATTGTTCTATTTATTTTAAGCAAATACCTATGCATTTGTTTTAATATGGTTCCTGCGACGACGTGTGGGGCAACATCTTGTATAACTAAATAGCTACCCTACACTAACTTATTTCTCTAAACATGCAACATGTATGAAAAAAACACACATCTCAACATCCAACCATGCATAAGAAAAAGTCCACTTCACTATGCAAATATGCATGAGAATTTCCATTTTATTATGATATGTATATATTATAAATATTTTACAACAATACACAATATATCATATGTATTTTTAGTTTTAATTCTAGTACTATTAATCTAAATATTCATGTTCCATACAACCAAATCTCATTGAAATACATTGCAAAATATTCCGACAACAACGTGTGGGGTATCATATAGTTTAACAAGAAGTGATTGCTTTCGACATCTTATAGATGGTGTGTGTCAGAGGCTAAAGAGTTGGGAATAGAAAATGTTATCTCTCTCTGGTATAGAAATTTTGGTGAAAGCAGTAATACAGGAAACTCCCTCTTATGCTATGCCAGTCTTCAAATTACCTAAGGTGGTATGCAAAGCAATCACAGATGAGCTCTCAAATTTTTGGTGGGGTGACAATGAACAATCAAACAAAATGCATTGATTCACATGGTGGAAGATGTGTATCCCAAAGAAGAAGGGGGGTTGGGATTTAGTGACCTTCATAGTTTTAATCTTGTTGTGTTAGCAAAGCAATGTCGGCAAATGATTCAGAACCATATGATTCCTTATGTGCATGTGTCTTACATGATAAATACTATCCGGATGGAAATATTTTGTGTTGGGGAACGTAGTAATTTCAAAATTTTCCTACGCACACGCAAGATCATGGTGATGCATAGCAACGAGAGGGGAGAGTGTTGTCTACGTACCCTCGTAGACCGTAAGTGGAAGCGTTATGATAACGCGGTTGATGTAGTCGTACGTCTTCACGATCGACCGCATAGCACCGAAGGTACAGCACCTCCACGGACTGCACACGTTCAGCTCGGCGACGTCCCACGAACTCACGATCCAGTTGAGCTTCGAGGGAGAGCTTCGTCAGCACGACAGCATGATGACGGTGATGATGAAGTTACCGACGCAGGGCTTCGCCTGAGCACTGCTACGATATGACCGAGGTGGATTATGATGGAGGGGGCACCGCACACGGCTTGGAACAATCAACTTGTGTGTCTATGGGTGCCACCCCCCCCCCTCCCGCCCCCGTATATAAAGGAGCAAGGGGGAGGCCGGCCGGCCTTGGTACGCCCCAAGGAGAGGAGGAATCCTCCTCCTAATAGGAGTAGGATTCATCCTTTCCTAGTCCTACTAGGAAGGGGGAAGGGGGAAGGAAAGAGAGGGAAAGAGGGGTCGTGTGACGCCCCCGATTCAATCGTACACTAATCATGCACGCAAACGTGTACGACCAAGATCAGGGACTCACGGGAAGATATCACAACACAACTCTACAACATAAATAAGTCATACAAGCATCATAATACAAGCCAGGGGCCTCGAGGGCTCGAATACAAGTGCTCGATCATAGACGAGTCAGCGGAAGCAATAATATCTGAGTACAGACATAAGTTAAACAAGTTTGCCTTAAGAAGGCTAGCACAAACTAGGATACAGATCGAAAGAGGCGCAGGCCCCCTGCCTGGGATCCTCCTAACTACTCCTGGTCGTCGTCAGCAGGCTGCACGTAGTAGTAGGCACCTCCGGTGTAGTAGGAGTCGTTGTCGACGGTGGCGTCTGGCTCCTGGGCTCCGGCATCTGGTTGCGACAACCAGGTAGAAGGGAAAGGGGGAAAAGAGGGAGAAAAGCAACCGTGAGTACTCATCCAAAGTACTCGCAAGCAAGGAGCTACACTACATATGCATGGGTATATGTGTAAAGGGCCATATCGGTGGACTGAACTGCAGAATGCCAGAATAAGAGGGGGATAGCTAATCCTGTCGAAGACTACGCTTCTGGCCACCTCCATCTTGCAGCATGTAGAAGAGAGTAGATGGTAAGTTCACCAAGTAGCATCGCATAGCATAATCCTACCCGGCGATCCCCTCCTCGTCGCCCTATTAGAGAGCGATCACCGGGTTATATCTGGCACTTGTAAGGGTGTGTTTTATTAAGTATCCGGTTCTAGTTGTCATAAGGTCAAGGTACAACTCCAAGTCGTCCTGTTACCGAAGATCACGGCTATTCGAATAGATAAACTTCCCTGCAGGGGTGCACCACATAACCCAACACGCTCAATCCCATTTGGTCGAACACACTTTTCTGGGTCATGCCCGGCCTCGGAAGATCAACACGTCGCAGCCCTACCTAGACACAACAGAGAGGTCAGCACACCGGTCTAATCCTAAGCGCACAGGGGTCTGGGCTCATCGCCCATTGCACACCTTCACGTTGCGTGGGCGGCCGGAAGCAGACCTGGCAACCTCCATTACAAAGGAAGTCACGTTACGCGGTCCAATCCGGCGCGCGCCGCTCAGTCGCTGACGTCACGAAGGCTTCGGCTGATACCACGACGTCGAGTGCCCATATCTTTCCCACGTAGTTGGTTAGTGCGTATAGACCAAATGGCCAGACTCAGATCAAATACCAAGAACTCGTTAAGCGTTTTATTTTTAAGTATCCGCGGACGCCGACCAGGGCCAGGCCCACCTCTCTCCTAGGTGGTCTCAACCTGCCCTGTCGCTCCGCCACAAAGTAATAGTCGGGGGCCGTTGGGAACCCAGGCCCACCTCTACCGGGATGGAGCCACATATCCTTTCAGCCCCCTCATCAGAATCACTTGCGAGTACTCAACGAGCTGACCCGACTTTAGTCACCACATGTGTCATGTATATAAAGTATATAGTATATACCCGTGATCACCTCCCTAGTGATCACGGCCCAGTAGTATAGCATGGCAGACGGAAAAGAGAGTAGGGCCACTGATGGAACACTAGCATCTTATACTAAGCAGTAGGATAGCAGGTAAGGGTAACAACTGTAGCAACAATGACAGGCTATGCAGCAGAATAGGATTAACCGAAAGCAATAACATGCTACACTACTCTAATGCAAACAGTATAGAGAAGAATAAGCGATATCTGGTGATCAAGAGGGGGGCTTTCCTGGAAGCTCAGCCGAGAAGGAGGGGTCGTCAGCACCGTAGTCGTACTGGGTAGCAGCGGCGTCAGTCTCGGTGTCTACCGGAGAAGAAGAGGGGGAAGAACAGTAAATACGGAGCAAACAAAGCATCACACAAAATATAACAAGGCAATACGCGGTGCCAGGGGTAATCTAACGCGGGGATGGTGATATCGGCAAAGGGGGAAAACAACCGGGAAAGTGTCCCTGGTGTTTTGCGTTTTCGGACAGATGAACCGAGGGGGAAATTTGTGTGTTCGCTATGCTAGGGATGTGTGGCAGACGAACGGGCTGTGTATCCGGGTCCATCTCGTCGTTCTGAGCAACTTTCATGTACATAGTTTTTCCATCCGAGCTACGGTTTATTTTATATTGATTTTAAAAAGGATTTAATCAATTTTCGAAATTATCATAATTTACTTAGAAAAGGCAATTATGATGTCAGTGTGACATCAGCATGATGTCAGCAGGACCAAAGGTTGACTTGGTCAACCCTGTAGGTGGGTCCCGTTCGTGATGGTCACAGGTTAATTAAACCTGGTTAATTAATTTAACCAAAAGAGTAGGTTAATTAAATACCATTAATTAATTGACTAATTATTTTAATTATTATATTTTTTTAGACGTTCTGGGCCGTGGGGCCCCACGGTCAGTGGCACAGGGCCAATGGGCATGCGATTACGGGCGAACGGGCAGTGGGGTTCGGGCGCTGGGCGTCGGATGCCGAAGCGCTCGATGCGCGCGGTCGGGGCGCTGGAGGCGATGGCGCGGTGGCACAAGGGCAAGCCAGAGTGGGGAGGGATGCGGGAGGCCGGGGCGAGGCCAGGGGTCGAGCGGAGCAGGGGGAAAAGGGGCGGCCGGCGCGCTAGGCGCGGCGCTGCAGCGGCAGCGACCGCGGCCGCGGGCGAGGTCGCAGGGAGCGAGCCGTGCGGGCTGCGGGGCTGGCGGCGGCCGAGCGCGACCACGGCGGCTAGGACGCAGAGGAGGCATCGGCCACGAGCAGAGAAGGGCAGGGGCGCGGACGCGACCAAGGCGCGGGCGGCACGAGCGGGGCTCAGGGGGGCGTGGCCAGAGCGCGACGCGGACGGCGACGGGCGCGAGCGTGCGTGGAAGGCAGCAAAGAGGGGGGTGCGCTCACTTTCGTTGCAGGGGAACAGGGGGCGGCTAGGCTCGTTGTAGCCGTTGGGGAGGAAGGACAGGGACGGCCGGCGCTAGGGAGGAGGCGACGACGTAGAGGACGGCGGGGAGGCAGTCCAGCGACGGGGGGGCTCCGCGCGGCGACATCGGCCTCGGGGTGCCGCGGGTGTCGGGGGCGAGGCGGGGAGACGACGGCGATGAGGCCCGGTGTGTCGAGGCCGTGAGCCGCAGCGGCGGCGGGGCAGCGCCGGGAACGGGCGCCGGCATCGTGGGGGAGCGCGGGGCGCGGTCGTCGGGGTGGATCCCCGATCCAGATCGGGGGGAGTGGGAGGAGTGAGGGGCGAGTGGGAGGGGGCGAGTGGGGGCGGTGAGGGGTTAGGGTTTCGGTCGGTCGGACTGGGGGGTTAGTAGGCTAGGGCGTGGGGTGGGCCGGCCCATTCGGGCGGCTGCGGCCAGCTGGGCCACTGGCTGGGCCGAGGTCCAGTTGGCCATGAGGCCCCTTTTTTTGTATTTTAGTTTTATTTTCTTATATGTATTTTATTTCTTTTCTGTTTTACTTTGTTCCTCCTTTTATTTTAGTTTTGTAAAGTACAAAAATGACCCCTAAATTAGTACTACCACTAAACCCACTACCATAAAAAGTTTAGTCCCTAAGTAGAATAGTTTAACATTTTATTAATTATAAAAGGCATTTCATTAATTGTTTTGCTACTGTTTTATTCATTTTAGATATTTAAAGCTTTTATAAAAGTGTGGTTTCTTCACCACAATTACCTTTGCATTATTTGACACAACTCGAACATTTTAGTTTTAAAGTTTGAAAACTTTTGTTGTTTGTCTTTATTTTAAATTTGAATTTGAATCGTTTTTGAACCATCGCGAGATTAACTACAGTGACAGCGGTGACATGGCATCATTAGGAGAGGGTTACTGTAGCTTAATTATCCGGGCGTCACAATTCTCCTCCACTACAAGAAATCTCTGTTGGGGAACGTAGTAATTTTAAAAAATTTCCTACGCACACGCAAGATCATGGTGATGCATAGCAACGAGAGGGGAGAGTGTTGTCCACGTACCCTCGTAGACCGACAGCGGAAGCGTTATCACAACGCGGTTGATGTAGTCGTACGTCTTCACGATCCGACCGATCAAGTACCGAACGTACGGCACCTCCGAGTTCTACACACGTTCAGCTCGATGACGTCCCTCGAACTCCGATCCAGCCGAGTGTTGAGGGAGAGTTTCGTCAGCACGACGGCGTGGTGACGATGATGATGTTCCAACGACCCAGGGCTTCGCCTAAGCTCCGCAACGGTATTATCGAGGTGTAATATGGTGGAGGGGGGCACCGCACACGGCTAAGAGATCTCAAGGATCAATTGTTGTGTCTGGGGTGCCCCCCTGCCCCCGTATATAAAGGAGCAAGGGGGAGGCAGCCGGCCAAGGGGAGAGGCGCGCCATAGGGGGGAGTCCTACTCCCACCGGGAAGTAGGACTCCTCCTTTCCTTGTGGGAGTAGGAGAAGGGAAGGGGGAAGGAGAAAGAAGGAAGGGTGCGCCCCCTTCCCTAGTCCAATTCGGACCAGACCATGGGGAGGGGTGCGGCCACCTTTTGAGGCCTTTCTCTCCTTTCCCGTATGGCCCATTAAGGCCCAATACGAATTCCCGTAACTCTCCGGTACTCCGAAAAACACCCGAATCACTCGGAACCTTTCCGAAGTCCGAATATAGTCGTCCAATATATCGATTTTTACGTCTCGACCATTTCGAGACTCCTCGTCATATCCCCGATCTCATCCGGGACTCCGAACTCCTTCGGTACATCAAAACTCAATAAAACTGTCATCGTAACGTTAAGCGTGCGGACCCTACGGGTTCGAGAACTATGTAGACATGACCGAGACACGTCTCCGGTCAATAACCAATAGCGGGACCTGGATGCCCATATTGGCTCCCACATATTCTACGAAGATCTTTATCGGTCAGACCGCATAACAACATACGTTGTTCCCTTTGTCACCGGTATGTTACTTGCCCGAGATTTGATCGTCGGTATCTCGATACCTAGTTCAATCTCGTTACCGGCAAGTCTCTTTACTCGTTCCGTAACACATCATCCCGCAACTAACTCATTAGTCACAATGCTTGCAAGGCTTATAGTGATGTGCATTACCGAGTGGGCCCAGAGATACCTCTCCGACAATTGGAGTGACAAATCCTAATCTCGAAATACGCCAACCCAACAAGTACCTTTGGAGACACCTGTAGAGCACCTTTGTAATCACCCATTTACGTTGTGACATTTGGTAGCACACAAAGTGTTCCTCCGGTAAACGGGAGTTGCATAATCTCATAGTCATAGGAACATGTATAAGTCATGAAGAAAGCAATAGCAACATACTAAACGATCGAGTGCTAAGCTAACAGAATGGGTCAAGTCAATCACATCATTCTCCTAATGAGGTGATCTTGTTAATCAAATGACAACTTATGTCTATGGCTAGGAAACATAACCATCTTTGATTAACGAGCTAGTCAAGTAGAGGCATACTAGTGACACTCTGTTTGTCTATATATTCACACATGTATTATGTTTCCGGTTAATACAATTCTAGCATGAATAATAAACATTTATCATGATACAAGGAAATAAATAATACTTTATTATTGCCTCTAGGGCATATTTCCTTTAGTCTCCCACTTGCACTAGAGTCAATAATCTAGATTACACAGTAATGATTCTTACACCCATGGAGCCTTGGTGCTGATCATGTTTTGCTCGTGGAAGAGGCTTAGTCGACGGGTCTGCAACATTCAGATACGTATGTATCTTGCAAATTTCTATGTCTCCCACCTGGACTAAATCCCGGATGGAATTGAAGCGTCTTTTGATGTGCTTGGTTCTCTTGTGAAATCTGGATTCCTTTGCCAAGGTAATTGCACCAGTATTGTCACAAAATATTTTCATAGGACCCGATGCACTAGGTATGACACCTAGATCGGATATGAACTCCTTCATCCAGACTCCTTCATTTGCTGCTTCCGAAGCAGCTATGTACTCCGCTTCACATGTAGATCCCGCCACGACGCTTTGTTTAGAACTGCACCAACTGACAGCTCCACCGTTCAATGTAAATACGTATCCGGTTTGCGATTTAGAATCGTCCGGATCAGTGTCAAAGCTTGCATCAACGTAACCATTTACGATGAGCTCTTTGCCACCTCCATATACGAGAAACATATCCTTAGTCCTTTTCAGGTATTTCAGGATGTTCTTGACCGCTGTCCAGTGATCCACTCCTGGATTACTTTGGTACCTTCCTGCTAGACTTATAGCAAGGCATACATCAGGTCTGGTACACAGCATTGCATACATGATAGAGCCTATGGCTGAAGCATAGGGGACATCTTTCATCTTCTCTCTATCTTCTGCAGTGGTCGGGCATTGAGTCTTACTCAACTTCACACCTTGCAACACAGGCAAGAATCCTTTCTTTGCTTGATCCATTTTGAACTTCTTCAAAACTTTGTCAAGGTATGTGCTTTGTGAAAGTCCAATTAAGCGTCCTAATCTATCTCTATAGATCTTGATGCCCAATATATACGCAGCTTCACCGAGGTCTTTCATTGAAAAACTCTTATTCAAGTATCCCTTTGTGCTATCCAAAAATTCTATATCATTTCCAATCAGTAATATGTCATCCACATATAATATCAGAAATGCTACAGAGCTCCCACTCACTTTCTTGTAAATACAGGCTTCTCCAAAAGTCTGTATAAAACCAAATGCTTTGATCACACTATCAAAGCGTTTATTCCAACTCCGAGAGGCTTGCACCAGTCCATAAATGGATCGCTGGAGCTTGCACACTTTGTTAGCTCCCTTTGGATCGACAAAACCTTCTGGTTGCATCATATACAACTCTTCTTCCAGAAATCCATTCAGGAATGATGTTTTGACATCCATTTGCCAAATTTCATAATCATAAAATGCGGCAATTGCTAACATGATTCGGACAGACTTAAGCATCGCTACAGGTGAGAAGGTCTCATCGTAGTCAATCCCTTGAACTTGTCGAAAACCTTTCGCAACAAGTCGAGCTTTATAGACAGTAACATTACCATCAGCGTCAGTCTTCTTCTTGAAGATCCATTTATTTTCAATGGCTTGCCGATCATTGGGCAAGTCAACCAAAGTCCATACTTTGTTCTCATACATGGAGCCCATCTCAGATTTCATGGCCTCAAGCCATTTTGCGGAATCTGGGCTCACCATCGCTTCTTCATAGTTCGTAGGTCCGTCATGGTCTAGTAACATAACTTCCAGAACAGGATTACCGTACCACTCTGGTGCGGATCTTACTCTGGTTGATCTACGAGGTTCAGTAATAACTTGATCTGAAGTTTCATGATCATCATCATTAACTTCCTCACTAATTGGTGTAGGTGTCTCAGAAACTGGTTTCTGTGATGAACTACTTTCCAATAAGGGAGCAGGTATAGTTACCTCATCAAGTTCTACTTTCCTCCCACTCACTTCTTTCGAGAGAAACTCCTTCTCTAGAAAATTTCCGAATTTAGCAACAAAAGTTTTGCCTTCGGATCTGTGATAGAAGGTATACCCAACAGTCTCCTTTGGGTATCCTATGAAGACACATTTCTCCGATTTGGGTTCGAGCTTATCAGGTTGAAGTTTCTTCACATAAGCATCGCAGCCCCAAACTTTAAGAAACGACAACTTTGGTTTCTTGCCAAACCACAGTTCATAAGGCGTCGTCTCAGCGGATTTTGATGGTGCCCTATTTAACGTGAATGCAGCCGTCTCTAAAGCATAACCCCAAAACGATAGCGGTAAATCAGTAAGAGACATCATAGATCGCACCATATCTAGTAAAGTGCGATTACGACGTTCGGACACACCATTACGCTGTGGTGTTCCGGGTGGCGTGAGTTGCGAAACTATTCCGCATTGTTTCAAATGTAGACCAAACTCGTAACTCAAATATTCTCCTCCACGATCTGATCGTAGAAACTTTATTTTCTTGTTACGATGATTTTCAACTTCACTCTGAAATTCTTTGAACTTTTCAAATGTTTCAGACTTATGTTTCATTAAGTAGATATACCCATATCTGCTTAAATCATCTGTGAAGGTGAGAAAATAACGATATCCGCCACGAGCCTCAACATTCATCGGACCACATACATCTGTATGTATGATTTCCAACAAATCTGTTGCTCTCTCCATAGTTCCGGAGAACGGTGTTTTAGTCATCTTGCCCATGAGGCACGGTTCGCAAGTACCAAGTGATTCATAATCAAGTGGTTCCAAAAGTCCATCAGTATGGAGTTTCTTCATGCGCTTTACACCGATATGACCTAAACGGCAGTGCCACAAATAAGTTGCACTATCATTATCAACTCTGCATCTTTTGGTTTCAATATTATGAATATGTGTATCACTACTATCGAGATTCAACAAAAATAGACCACTCTTCAAGGGTGCATGACCATAAAAGATATTACTCATATAAATAGAACAACCATTATTCTCTGATTTAAATGAATAACCGTCTCGCATCAAACAAGATCCAGATATAATGTTCATGCTCAACGCTGGCACCAAATAACAATTATTTAGGTCTAAAACTAATCCCGAAGGTAGATGTAGAGGTAGCGTGCCGACCGCGATCACATCGACTTTGGAACCATTTCCCACGCGCATCGTCACCTCGTCCTTAGCCAATCTTCGCTTAATCTGTAGCCCCTGTTTCGAGTTGCAAATATTAGCAACAGAACCAGTATCAAATACCCAGGTGCTACTGCGAGCATTAGTAAGGTACACATCAATAACATGTATATCACATATACCTTTGTTCACCTTGCCATCCTTCTTATCCGCCAAATACTTTGGGCAGTTCCGCTTCCAATGACCAGTTTGCTTGCAGTAGAAGCACTCAGTTTCAGGCTTAGGTCCAGACTTGGGTTTCTTCTCCTGAGCAGCAACTTGTTTGTTGTTCTTCTTGAAGTTCCCTTTCTTCTTCCCTTTACCCTTTTTCTTGAAACTGGTGGTCTTATTGACCATCAACACTTGATGCTCCTTTTTGATTTCTACCTCCGCAGCCTTTAGCATTGCGAAGAGCTCGGGAATTGTCTTACTCATCCCTTGCATATTATAGTTCATCACGAAGCTCTTGTAGCTTGGTGGCAGTGATTGAAGAATCTGTCAATAACGCTATCATCCGGAAGATTAACTCCCAGTTGAATCAAGTGATTGTTATACCCAGACATTTTGAGTATATGCTCACTGACAGAACTATTCTCTTCCATCTTGCAGCTAAAGAACTTATTGGAGACTTCATATCTCTCAATTCGGGCACTTGCTTGAAATATTAACTTCAACTCCTGGAACATCTCATATGCTCCATGACGTTCAAAACGTTGTTGAAGACCCGGTTCTAAGCCGTAAAGCATGGCACACTGGACTATCGAGTAGTCATTCGCTTTGCTCTGCCAGACGTTCATAACATCTGGTGTTGCTCCTGCAGCAGGACTGGCACCCAGCGGTGCTTCCAGGACGTAATTCTTCTGTGCAGCAATGAGGATAATCCTCAAGTTACGGACCCAGTCCGTGTAATTGCTACCATCATCTTTCAACTTTGCTTTCTCAAGAAACGCATTAAAATTCAACGAAACAACAGCACGGGCCATCTATCTACAATTAACATAGACAAGCAAAATACTATCAGGTACTAAGTTCATGATAAATTCAAGTTCAATTAATCATATTACTTAAGAACTCCCACTTAGATAGACATCCCTCTAATCCTCTAAGTGATCACGTGATCCATATCAACTAAACCATGTCCGATCATCACGTGAGATGGAGTAGTTTCAATGGTGAACATCACTATGTTGATCATATCTACTATATGATTCACGCTCGACCTTTCGGTCTCCGTGTTCCGAGGCCATATCTGTTATATGCTAGGCTCGTCAAGTTTAACCTGAGTATTCTGCGTGTGCAACTGTTTTGCACCCGTTGTATTTGAACGTAGAGCCTATCACACCCGATCATCACGTGGTGTCTCAGCACGAAGAACTTTCGCAACGGTGCATACTCAGGGAGAACACTTATACTTTGATAATTTAGTGAAGGATCATCTTATAATGCTACCGTCAAACAAAGCAAGATAAGATGCATAAAGGATTAACATCACATGCAATCAATATAAGTGATATGATATGGCCATCATCATCTTGTGCTTGTGATCTCCATCTCCGAAGCACCGTGCTTGTGATCTCCATCTCCGAAGCACCGTCATGATCACCATCGTCACCGGCGCGACACCTTGATCTCCATCGTAGCATTGTTGTCGTCTCTCCACCTTATTGCTTTTACGACTATCGCTACCGCTTAGGGATAAAGTAAAACTATTACATGGCGATTGCATCTCATACAATAAAGCGACAACCATATGGCTCCTGCCAGTTGCCGATAACTCGGTTACAAAACATGATCATCTCATACAACACATTATATCACATCATGTCTTGACCATATCACATCACAACATGCCCTGCAAAAACAAGTTAGACGTCCTCTACTTTGTTGTTGCATGTTTTACGTGGCTGCTACGGGCTTAGCAAGAACTGTTCTTACCTACGTATCAAAACCACAACGATAGTTTGTCAAGTTGGTGTTGTTTTAACCTTCGCAAGGACCGGGCGTAGCCACACTCGGTTCAAGTAAAATGAGAGAGACAGACACCCGCCGGTCACCTTTAAGCAACGAGTGCTCGCAACGGTGAAACCAGTCTCGCGTAAGCGTACGCGTAATGTCGGTCCGGGCCGCTTCATCTCACAATACCGCTGAACCAAAGTATGACATGCTGGTAAGCAGTATGACTTATATCGCCCATAACTCACTTGTGTTCTACTCGTGCATAGCATCAACGCATAAAACCAGGCTCGGATGCCACTGTTGGGGAACGTAGTAATTTCAAAAAAATTCCTACGCACACGCAAGATCATGGTGATGCATAGCAACGAGAGGGGAGAGTGTTGTCCACGTACCCTCGTAGACTGACAGCGGAAGCGTTATCACAACGCGGTTGATGTAGTCGTACGTCTTCACGATCCGACCGATCAAGTACCGAACGTACGGCACCTCCGAGTTCTACACACGTTCAGCTCGATGACGTCCCTCGAACTCCGATCCAGCCGAGTGTTGAGGGAGAGTTTCGTCAGTACGACGGCGTGGTGACGATGATGATGTTCCACCGACGCAAGGCTTCGCCTAAGCTCCGCAACGGTATTATCGAGGTGTAATATGGTGGAGGGGGGCACCGCACACGGCTAAGAGATCTCAAGGATCAATTGTTGTGTCTGGGGTGCCCCCCTGCCCCCGTATATAAAGGAGCAAGGGGGAGGCAGCCGGCCAAGGGGAGAGGCGCGCCATAGGGGGGGAGTCCTACTCCCACCGGGAGTAGGACTCCTCCTTTCCTTGTGGGAGTAGGAGAAGGGAAGGTGGAAGGAGAAAGAAGGAAGGGTGCACCCCCCTTCCCTAGTCCAATTCGGACCAGACCATGGGGAGGGGTGCGGCCACCTTTTGAGGACTTTCTCTCCTTTCCCGTATGGCCCATTAAGGCCCAATACGAATTCCCGTAACTCTCCGGTACTTCGAAAAACACCCGAATCACTCGGAACCTTTCCGAAGTCCGAATATAGTCGTCCAATATATCGATTTTTACGTCTCGACCATTTCGAGACTCCTCGTCATATCCCCGATCTCATCCGGGACTCCGAACTCCTTCGGTACATCAAAACTCAATAAAACTGTCATCGTAACGTTAAGCGTGCGGACCCTACGGGTTCGAGAACTATGTAGACATGACCGAGACACGTCTCCGGTCAATAACCAATAGCGGGACCTGGATGCCCATATTGGCTCCCACATATTCTACGAAGATCTTTATCGGTCAGACCGCATAACAACATACGTTGTTCCCTTTGTCACCGGTATGTTACTTGCCCGAGATTTGATCGTCGGTATCTCGATACCTAGTTCAATCTCGTTACCGGCAAGTCTCTTTACTCGTTCCGTAACACATCATCCCGCAACTAACTCATTAGTCACAATTCTTGCAAGGCTTATAGTGATGTGCATTACCGAGTGGGCCCAGAGATACCTCTCCGATAATTGGAGTGACAAATCCTAATCTCGAAATACGCCAACCCAACAAGTACCTTTGGAGACACCTGTAGAGCACCTTTGTAATCACCCATTTACGTTGTGACATTTGGTAGCACACAAAGTGTTCCTCCGGTAAACGGGAGTTGCATAACCTCATAGTCATAGGAACATGTATAAGTCATGAAGAAAGCAATAGCAACATACTAAACGATCGAGTGCTAAGCTAACGGAATGGTTCAAGTCAATCACGTCATTCTCCTAATGAGGTGATCTCGTTAATCAAATGACAACTTATGTCTATGGCTAGGAAACATAACCATCTTTGATTAACGAGCTAGTCAAGTAGAGGCATACTAGTGACACTCTGTTTGTCTATATATTCACACATGTATTATGTTTCCGGTTAATACAATTCTAGCATGAATAATAAAAATTTATCATGATACAAGGAAATAAATAATACTTTATTATTGCCTCTAGGGCATATTTCCTTCAATCTCGTCCCGAGATTTAAGAGGGCGTGTAGGGGGGAGGGATTCTGGTTACGAATATTCTAACGAGTCTTCTCGGTCTTGGTTGCTCTTCTTGGAGAGGTCGATCCATTACGTTGATGACTTCATTTCTCTGCTTCAGGTCATCATGATGAAGTCGGCATCCTTTCGTCGGGAACTCCATCGTACGTACAACAAGGGGTAACTTCGGAAAAACGGACCGCTACAATGTTGCTTATCTAGTAGATAATAGCAGGCAAGGTGGCGGAAAGTAACTCTCGAATTGAAACTTAAGAAAATATCGAGAGCAAAATAAGAAGGTGCCATGAGAAGTTGCAAACGGATAGGCAATCGTTCGATGTCTGAAGCAACGTGCGAAAGGGCCCAGAGCAACGAGATTGAGTATTGCATCTGTTACCAGAATAGATCACTAGGAAGGTGGCCCGTGAATTACATATGAGGCTGCGCGCGAGGAATAACTTGACAACAGGGTGTACAGGAGAGTCATGTTTCGATCCTGTGGAACTATGGGTTATGGGCCCACCATGTGGGTTAAAAGTAGGAAGGGCGATGACATCTTGCACGATCATGTAAGCAAGGCATGTCAGAGGATAGCCTATCAGTTATGTCGGCAACAACATCGGTACCAAGGGCGAGGGACGAAGAGAACCATTTTCCTGCTCGATGAACGAGGCGGACCAATAGGCAAAGTTCTCGTCCATCGGTGGTTACCGGAATGTCATCAACAAAAGTAACAGGGTCTTACTGACAGAGTGGTACAACGAGGTGTCTACATAAGTAGGGAATTATTACTGCTTATATTATATAGATCACAAGAAGGTTTAAACAAACCAATGGAAAGGAAAAGTGATTATCAGGTTTAAACAGAACAATGGAAAGGAAAATGTGTATACACACATGTTTCGGGGGTATATCCTTCCCAAGGACAAGCGGAGCATGATATTCATGACAGGATAGAAAGTAGAAAACCATTTAGGTAAGGGGGGAGGAATCTCATGATATTACCCATACAACGGTGTTAGGATAAATGATAAAGAAAATTTAGCATTGTGCTTCAAATGTTTTTATTGAAAATCGGAGTATCATAGACATGCTTCGAGATAGCATTGACATGGTCTTCAAGCAAAGGTCAGACTTTGGATACACAAAGGATCCATCAGGAACAACTCATAGAATAAGTCTTGCAATAGGTCCTCCAACCAGGTGTGCTAGGCATGACATCACCTTATTGGGTTATAGAAAGACCAATGCTATGGCTCTTGGAAAATGTTCCAACCATCATATCTGACCGAGTTTCAGATCTGGTTGGTGTCAGGATAACTCAGACTCAGGATGTCCGAGAAGAAAAGGTGTAACACAAGTTAACGCAAGGACATTTTAAGATTCTCGGGAATTGTACTATGGAAGCGAGTTCCGAAACAAGAGTTCGTCATTAAACCAAGGAGAGGAAGAGGAGGTGGCTGATGGACTCAGCGACAATTCATCCAGATTTCCAAACAGGTGGATTTCCACAATTATGGAGATAACATTTGTCAGATCAAATGGTATAATGTGTATGCTCGAGCAAAACATACATAATTAAGCATTGGTTGAAAGGTACACCCGAAATATGGGCTTAGGTAGCATGACTGATGTTAGAATGGTGATTCGTTAACCAATGGTCTAAGAATGAAATGTTGACCATTAACTTCAAAGCAATAGGGTTGCTAGAAGGGCAGAATCCAAACAGCACCATTCACTTGTTGGTACCCCGGTTGGAATCAACACGAGGACTAAGAAAGAATGGTGATGGTGAGAAGTATCACTATACCAAGAATTCTTAAGAGGTGGAGTAATCCTCACAACATCCTTGACATAAAAGATGGTAATACTCCAATGTAAAGAAGAACAGATGTTGGATAGCAAGGAACTCAAGATTCAATCCAAAACATGAACCCGTTTGTGTTGAGGGAAGACAAGGATGTGGTCGATGATAACACAAATCATCGAGGGACAAGGATGGTATTTCTCAACATGAATTCGATCGATATCCTTGAAGAGCTCAGAATGTTGATGATGAACATGACACATTTGTCGAGAGGTTTCATGAAGTTATAATCGATCGGCGATGACATCAAGTCAAAGGAATGATGAAGCGAAAGGTTATTGGACCATGGGTATGACACAAACTCAAAATCAGGTTTGCTATTCAAGGAGAAATGATATGACGAGGAAGATCGACGAAAGATTAGCTCACCGTCGAAATTTGTGCTCCAGGAAGAAGGACCAGGTAGCACAGTTAAAATTTAGCATGATAATGATATAGCCGAGCAGGCTAGGAATGACTTGAAGAATTATTAAACTCATAAGCAACAAAGATTACTTAGATTTATCGAACCAGAGTGCGGAATCGGTTCACTTACCGGTGTTCTTGAGCGACTAACAACTCAGAACCCATGAAAAATTGGAATCGGTGAGAAATAATAGCTGATGAAGACTCATAAGATGCAACACAGTTCTTAGATATTCTCGAGATACCATAGGGTAATACTCGACGGTGGATCAAGGTAGAGGTTGGACTGGTGTATTGACTTGCAAAAGACAAGTGCTTTAACTTGTCCGAGAAATGGTATTTAAAGGAGAACATGGCCGGAACCATGATTGCAAAAGACCAGATCCCAGATATAATATGAACTTATACCAAGGGAATAATTAATTTAAGAGAAGCTTCCATGATAAGATCTACATGGTGTCCATGGGCATGAACACAAAGTTCAAGGTCGACTCCCACTTCTCCAATTCATGACCATTCATTCACTGCTCTATTAAAACTGGTATGAGTGTGAAAACCTACCTGGTGAATTACCAGAGGAGTATGACCCGTGAAAACTTTCGGGTTCATACATATTAGGGAAGGCATAGGTTCAACCCTTCAGGGTATATTGGAAACATATTCCACAGCTTCAATAGTAAATACCACCAGCTCGAAAACAGAGCGTGGTTGAGAAAACAGAGGATACAATTTACCCAAGGCTTTATATATCCGTGGAAAGGCTCACAAGGTTATTTGAATATGAAGGACACTGTCGAATAATAATCCAATAAAGGATATGATGGTCCATAGCGGAGCTGATGTGAGCATCGGCACACAACCAGCTGAAGAAAGGATGCAAGGGCATCAAATTATAGAACATCTGATTGATTCGATGCTTAGATATCAAAGGAATTATGATTTCGAAATCGAAGGATCAGAAGCAGATGCTCTGATCAAGGGTGGATAAGTTCAATAGACCTAAGGGTACAATTGACGGCAAATAGATTGGTCGAGAACAAGCTCATGTTCAAAATGACGTCTGAGCCGGAAAGATAATTTAAAAGGATCAACTGACGATTGCGTGCATTCGCACTCATGTTGAATCAATAGGATCAAAATGACGGTGTCTAAGGATACTAACGAATATTGCCAGACATATGGAAAGCATCCATAATGCAAGCAACATGTATTGCAGAGCAATAAGCTACTGAGGAATTTTGGAGGATCGAATAGTATTTCGAAGACAATTGTGAAACACATGAACAACTGGGGATGAGCGGATACTCGATAAGGGCGAGAAATTATTCGTAGGGGTATTCAGGTGGCAAGGAACTGCAAGGCAGTAGGCACAAAATATTCTCGGAACAATAGAGGGGATTTCAGGGTATCTTGTTATAACAAGATCAACTAGGAATAAAAGTAAGAACGGCAAGTGTATGTATTTATCCATAGGGATATTTCGGTGGTAGGGAATTGCAAAAGCAACGGGCACAAAGTCTCAAAAGAGTATCGGAGAGTAACTTCGAAATCTTCTGGTGCAGCGGGCGATCATCTGGACCGAAGGGGCTCTCCGGGAGAAAGTGTTTTCGACAACCTAAAGTTAGATTTTAGAAAATCATTTAACCCGAATAGAAGAGAGATCAGAATCCCAGAGTATAGACGAGGAATAAAAAGATCCTACTACCACCCAATGGCGACGTGGGCCCGTAAGCCACACAGCCATGTTAGTAAAAGTTTTGTACTGTCTAGACTCGACTTCGGCCAAGGAGTGTGGAAGGGGGGTTCCTACAGGCAGTCGGCTCTAATACCAACTTGTGACGCCCTCGATTCAATCGTACACTAATCATGCACGCAAACGTGTACGACCAAGATCAAGGACTCACGGGAAGATATCACAACACAACTCTACAACCTAAATAAGTCATACAAGCATCATAATACAAGCCAGGGGCCTCGAGGGCTCGAATACAAGTGCTCAATCATAGACGAGTCAGCGGAAGCAACAATATCTGAGTACAGACATAAGTTAAACAAGTTTGCCTTAAGAAGGTTAGCACAAACTGGGATACAGATCAAAAGAGGCGCAGGCCTCCTACCTGGGATCCTCCTAACTACTCCTGGTCGTCGTCAGTGGGCTGCACGTAGTAGTAGGCACCTCCGGTGTAGTAGGAGTCGTCGTCGACGGTGGCGTCTGGCTCCTGGGCTCCGGCATCTGGTTGCGACAACCAGGTAGAAGGGAAAGGGGGAAAAGAGGGAGAAAAGCAACCGTGAGTACTCATCCAAAGTACTCGCAAGCAAGGAGCTACACTACATATGCATGGGTATATGTGTAAAGGGCCATATCGGTGGACTGAACTACAGAATGCCAGAATAAGAGGGGGATAGCTAATCCTGTCGAAGACTACGCTTCTGGCCACCTACATCTTGCAGCATGTAGAAGAGAGTAGATGGTAAGTTCACCAAGTAGCATCGCATAGCATAATCCTACCCGGCGATCCCCTCCTCGTCGCCCCGTAGAGAGCGATCACCGGGTTATATCTGGCACTTGTAAGGGTGTGTTTTATTAAGTATCCGGTTCTAGTTGTCATAAGGTCAAGGTACAACTCCAAGTCGTCCTGTTACCGAAGATCACGGCTATTCGAATAGATAAACTTCCCTGCAGGGGTGCACCACATAACCCAACACGCTCGATCCCATTTGGCCGGACACACTTTTCTGGGTCATGCCCGGCCTCGGAAGATCACACGTCGCAGCCCTACCTAGGCACAACAGAGAGGTCAGCACGCCGGTCTAATCCTAAGCGCGCAGGGGTCTGGGCCCATCGCCCATTGCACACCTGCACTTTGCGTGGGCGGCCAGAAGCAGACCTAGCAACCTCCATTACAAAGGAAGTCACATTACGCGGTCCAATCTGGCGCGCGCCGCTCAGTCGCTGACGTCACGAAGGCTTCGGCTGATACCACGACGTCGAGTGCCCATATCTTTCCCACGTAGTTGGTTAGTGCGTATAGACCAAATGGCCATACTCAGATCAAATACCAAGAACTCGTTAAGCGTGTTATTTTTAAGTATCCGCGGACGCCGACCAGAGCCAGGCCCACCTCTCTCCTAGGTGGTCTCAACCTGCCCTGTCGCTCCGCCACAAAGTAACAGTCGGGGGCCGTCGGGAACCCAGGCCCACCTCTACCGGGATGGAGCCACATATCCTTTCAGCCCCCTTATCAGAATCACTTGCGGGTACTCAACGAGCTGACCCGACTTTAGTCACCACATGTGTCATGTATATAAAGTATATAGTATATACCCGTGATCACCTCCCTTGTGATCACGGCCCAGTAGTATAGCATGGCAGACGGACAAGAGTGTAGGGCCACTGATGGAACACTAGCATCTTATACTAAGCAGTAGGATAGCAGGTAAGGGTAACAACTGTAGCAACAATGACAGGCTATGCAGCAGAATAGGATTAACCGAAAGCAATAACATGCTACACTACTCTAATGCAAGCAGTATAGAGAAGAATACGCGATATCTGGTGATCAAGGGGGGGGGCTTGCCTGGAAGCTCAGCCGAGAAGAAGGGGTCGTCAACACCGTAGTCGTACTGGGTAGCGGCGGCGTCGGTCTCGGTGTCTACCGAAGAAGAAGAGGGGGAAGAACAGTAAATACGGAGCAAACAAAGCATCACACAAAATATAACAAGGCAATACGCGGTGCCAGGGGTAATCTAACGCGGGGATGGTGATATCGGCAAAGCGGGAAAACAACCGGGAAAGTATCCCCGGTGTTTTGCGTTTTCGGACAGATGAACCGAGGGGGAAAGTTGCGTGTTCGCTATGCTAGGGATGTGTGGCAGACGAACGGGCTGCGCATCCGGATCCGTCTCGTCGTTCTGAGCAACTTTCATGTACAAAGTTTTCCATCCGAGCTACGGTTTATTTTATATTGATTTTAAAAAGGATTTAATCAATTTTCAGAATTATCAGAATTTAATTAGAAAAGGCAATTATGATGTTAGCGTGACATCAGCATGATGTCAGCAGGACCAAAGGTTGACTTGGTCAACCCTGTAGGTGGGTCCCGTTCGTGATGGTCACAGGTTAATTAAACCTGGTTAATTAATTTAACCAAAAGAGTAGGTTAATTAAACAGCATTAATTAAGTTAATTAATTAATTAACTAATTATTTTAATTATTATATTTTTTTAGACGTTCTGGGCCGTGGGGCCCCACGGTCGGTGGCACAGGGCCAATGGGCGTGCGATTACGGGCGAACGGGCAGTGGGGTTCGGGCGCTGGGCGTCGGATGCCGGAGCGCTTGATGCGCGCGGTCGGGGCGCTGGAGGCGATGGCGCGGTGGCACAAGGGCAAGCCAGAGCGGGGAGGGATGCGGGAGGCCGGGGCGAGGCCAGGGGTCGAGCGGAGCAGGGGGAAAAGAGGCGGCCGGCGCGCTGAGTGCGGCGCTGCAGCGGCAGCGACCGCGGCCGCGGGCGAGGTCGCAGGGAGCGAGGCGTGCGGGCTGCGGGGCTGGCGGCGGCCGAGCGCGACCACGGCGGCTAGGACGCAGAGGAGGCATCGGCCACGAGCAGAGAAGGGCAGGGGCGCGGATGCGACCAAGGCGCGGGCGGCAGGAGCGGGGCTCAGGGTGGCGTGGCCAGAGCGCGACGCGAACGGCGACGGGCGCGAGCGTGCGTGGAAGGCAGCAAAGAGGGGGGTGCGCTCACTTTCGTTGCAGGGGAACAGGGGGTGGCGAGGCTCATTGTAGCCGTTGGGGAGGAAGGACGGGGACGGCCGGCGCAAGGGAGGAGGCGACGACGTAGAGGACGGCGGGGAGACAGTCCAGCGACGGGGGGCTCCGCGCGGCGACGTCGGCCTCGGGGCGCCGCGGGTGTCGGGGGCGAGGCGGGGAGACGACGGCGATGAGGCCCGGCGTGTCGAGGCCGTGAGCCGCAGCGGCGGCTGGGCAGCGCCGGGAACGGGCGCCGGCATCGTGGGGGAGCGCGGGGCGCGGTCGTCGGGGTGGATCCCCGATCCAGATCGGGGGGAGTGGGAGGAGTGAGGGGCGAGTGGGAGGGGGCGAGTGGGGGCGGTGAGGGGTTAGGGTTTCGGTCGGTCGGACCGGGGGGTTAGTAGGCTAGGGCGCGGGGTGGGCCGGCCCATTCGGGCGGCTGGGGCCACTGGCTGGGCCGAGGTCCAGTTGGCCACGAGGCCCCTTTTTTGTATTTTAGTTTATTTTCTTATATGTATTTTATTTCTTTTCTGTTTTACTTTGCTCCTCCTTTTATTTTAGTTTTGTAAAGTACAAAAATGACCCCTAAATTAGTACTACCACTAAACCCACTACCATAAAAAGTTTAGTCCCTAAATAGAATAGTTTAACATTTTATTAATTATAAAAGGCATTTCATTAATTGTTTTGCTACTGTTTTATTCATTTAGAGTATTTAAAGCTTTTATAAAAGTGGGGTTTCTTCACCACAATTACCTTTGCATTATTTGGCAAACCTCGAACATTTTAGTTTTAAAGTTTGAAAACTTTTATTGTTTGTCTTTATTTTAAATTTGAATTTGAATCGTTTTTGAACCATCGCGAGATTAACTACAATGACAGCGGTGACATGGCATCATTAGGAGAGGGTTACTGTAGCTTAATTATCCGGGCGTCACAGGCCGGGCCCCCCTCCCCTAGTCCAATTCGGACTCCTCATGGGAGGGGGCGCGCCACCTCCTGGGCTGCTGCCCTCTCTCCCCCCTAAAGCCCACTAAGGCCCAATACTTCCCCGGGGGGTTTCGGTAACCCCTCCCGCACTTCGGTTTTCTCCGAAATCACTCGGAACACTTCCGGTGTCCGAATATAGCCGTCCAATATATCAATCTTTATGTATCAACCATTTCGAGACTCCTCGTCATGTTCGTGATCATATCCGAGACTCCGAACTACCTTTGGTACATCAAAACACATAAACTCATAATACCGATCGTCACCGAACATTAAGCGTGCGGACCCTACGGGTTCGAGAACTATGTAGACATGACCGAGACACGTCTCCGGTCAATAACCAATAGCGGAACCTGGATGCTCATATTGGTTCCTACATATTCTACTAAGATCTTTATCGGTCAAACCGCATAACAACATACATTGTTCCCTTTGTCATCGGTATGTTACTTGCCCGAGATTCGATCGTCGGTATCTCAATACCTAGCTCAATCTCGTTACCGGCAAGTCTCTTTACTCGTTCCGTAATGCATCATCCCGCAACTAACTCATTAGTCACATTGCTTGCAAGGCTTATAGTGATGTGCATTACCGAGAGGGCCCAGAGATACCTCTCCGACAATCGGAGTGACAAATACTATTCTCGATCTATGCCAACTCAACAAGTACCATCGGAGACACCTGTAGAGCACCTTTATAATCACCCAGTTACGTTGTGACGTTTGGTAGCACACAAAGTGTTCCTCCGGTAATCGGGAGTTGCATAATCTCATAGTTATAGGAACATGTATAAGTCATGAAGAAAGCAATAGCAGTAAACTAAAATGGTCAAGTGCTAAGCTAACGGAATGGGTCAAGTCAATCACATCATTCTCCTAATGATGTGATCCTATTTATCAAATGACAACTCATGTCTATGGCTAGGAAACTTAACCACCTTTGATCAACGAGCTAGTCAAGTAGAGGCATACTAGTGACACTCTGTTTTGTCTATGTATTCACACATGTATTATGTTTTCGGTTAATACAATTCTAGCATGAATAATAAACATTTATCATGAAATAAGGAAATAAATAATAACTTTATTATTGCCTCTAGGGCATATTTCCTTCAGTCTCCCACTTGCACTAGAGTCAAAAATCTAGATTAAACAGTAATGATTCTAACACCCATGGAGTCTTGGTGCTGATCATGTTTTCCTCGTGAGAGAGGCTTAGTCAACGGGTCTGCAACATTCAGATCCGTATGTATCTTGCAAATCTCTATGTCTCCCACCTGGACTTGATCAAGGCAATTGCACCAATATTGTCACGAAAGATTTTCATTGGACCCGATGCACTAGGTATGACACCTAGATTGGATATGAACTCCTTCATCCAGACTCCTTCATTTGCTGCTTCAGAAGAAGCTACGTACTCCGCTTCACACGTAGATCCTGCCACGACGCTTTGTTTAGAACTACACCAACTGACAGCTCCACCATTCAATATAAACACGTATCCGGTTTGCGATTTAGAATCATCCAGATCAGTGTCAAAGCTTGCATCGACGTAACCATTTACGACGAGCTCTTTGTCACCTCCATAAATGAGAAACATATCCTTAGTCCTTTTCAGGTATTTCAGGATGTTCTTGACCGCTATCCAGTGATCCACTCCTGGATTACTTTGGTACCTCCCTGCTAAACTAATAGCAAGGCACACATCAGGTCTGGTACACAACATTGCATACATGATAGAGCCTATGGCTGAAGCATAGGGCCCACTTTTCATTTTCTCTCTATCTTCTGCAGTGGTCAGGCATTGAGTCTGACTCAACTTCACATCGTGTAACACAGGCAAGAACCCTTCTTTTCTTGATCCATTTTGAACTTTTTCAAAACTTTATCAAGGTATGTGCTTTGTGAAAGTCGAATTAAGCATCTTGATCTATCTCTATAGATCTTGATGCCCAATATATAAGCAGCTTCACCGAGATCTTTCATTGAAACACTCTTATTCAAGTATCCTTTTATGCTATCCAGAAATTCTATATCATTTCCAATCAACAATATGTCATCCACATATAGTATTAGAAATGCTACAGAGCTCCCACTCACTTTCTTGTAAATACAGGCTTCTCCAAAAGTCTGTATCAAACCATATGCTTTGATCACACTATCAAAACGTTTATTCCAACTCCGAGAGGCTTGCACCAATCCATAAATGGATCGCTGGAGCTTGCACACTTTGTTAGCACCTTTTAGATCGACAAAACCTTCTGGTTGCATCATATACAACTCTTCTTCTAGAAATCCATTCGGGAATGCAGTTTTGACATCCATTTGCCAAATTTCATAATCATAAAATGCGGTAATTGCTAACATGGTTCGGGCATACTTAAGCATCGCTACGGGTGAGAAAGTCCAATCGTAGTCAACCCCTTGAACTTGTCGAAAACCTTTCGCAACAAGTCAAGCTTTGTAGACAGTAACATTACCGTCAGCGTCAGTCTTCTTCTTGAAGATCCATTATTCTCTATGGCTTGTCGATCATCGGGCAAGTCAACCAAAGTCCACACTTTGTTCTCATACATGGATCCCATCTCAGATTTCATGGCCTCAAGCCATTTTGCGGAATCTGGGCTCACCATCGCTTCTTCATAGTTCGTAGGTTCGCCATGGTCAAGTAACATGACCTCCAGAATAGGATTACCATACCACTCTGGCGCGGATCTTACTCTGGTTGACCTACGAGGTTCAGTAGTAACTTGATCTAAAGTTTCTTGATCAATATCATTAGCTTCCTCACTAATTGGTGTAGGTGTCACAGGAACCGGTTTCTGTGATGAACTACTTTCCAATAAGGGAGCAGGTACAGTTACCTCATCAAGTTCTACTTTCCTCCCACTCACTTCTTTCGAGAGAAACTCCTTCTCTAGAAAGGATCCATTTTTAGCAACAAATGTCTTGCCTTCGGATCTGTGATAGAAGGTGTACCCAATAGTCTCCTTTGGGTATCCTATGAAGACACATTTCTCCGATTCGGGTTCGAGCTTATCAGGTTGAAGCTTTTTCACATAAGTATCGCAGCCCCAAATTTTAAGAAACGACAACTTTGGTTTCTTGCCAAACCACGGTTCATAAGGCGTCGTCTCAACAGATTTACATGGTGCCCTATTTAATGTGAATGCAGCCGTCTCTAAAGCATAACCCCAAAACGATAGCGGTAAATCGGTAAGAGACATCATAGATCGCACCATATCTAGTAAAGTACGATTACAATGTTCGGACACACCATTACGCTGTGGTGTTCCGGGTGGCGTGAGTTGCGAAACTATTCCTCATTGTTTCAAATGAAGACCAAACTCGTAACTCAAATATTCTCCTCCATGATTAGATCGTAGAAACTTTATTTTCTTGTTACGATGATTTTCCATTTCACTCTGAAATTATTTGAACTTTTGAAATGTTTCAGACTTGTGTTTCATTAAGTAGATATACCCATATCTACTCAAATCATCTGTGAAAGTGAGAAAATAACGATACCCGCCGCGAGCCTCAATATTCATCGGACCACATACATTAGTATGTATGATTTCCAAAAAATATGTTGCTCGCTCCATTCTCCCGGAGAACGGCGTTTTAGTCATCTTGCCCATGAGGCATGGTTCGCAAGTACCAAGTGGTTCATAATCAAGTGATTCCAAAAGTCCATCAATATGGAGTTTCTTCATGCGCTTTACACCAATATGACCAAAACGGCAGTGCCACAAATAAGTTGCACTATCATTATCAACTCTGCATCTTTTGCCTTCAACATTATGAATATGTGTATCACTACTATCGAGATTCAACAAAAATAGACCATTCTTCAAGGGTGCATGACCATAAAAGATATTACTCATATAAATAGAACAACCATTATTCTCAGATTTAAATGAATAACCGTCTCGCATCAAACAAGATCCAGATATAATGTTCATGCTCAACGCTGGCACCAAATAACAATTATTCAGGTCTAAAACTAATCCCGAAGGTAGATGTAGAGGTAGCGTGCCGACGGCGATCGCATCGACTTTGGAACCATTTCCCACGCGCATCGTCACCTCGTCCTTAGCTAATCTTCACTTAATTCGTAGTCCCTGTTTCGAGTTGCAAATATTAGCAACAGAACCAGTATCAAATACCCAGGTGCTACTGCGAGCTTTAGTAAGGTACACATCAATAACATGTATATCACATATACCTTTGTTCACCTTGCCATCCTTCTTATCCGCCAAATACTTGGGGCAGTTCCGCTTCCAGTGACCAGTCTGTTAGCAGTAGAAGCACTCAGTCTCAGGCTTAGGTCCAGACTTGGGTTTCTTCTCCTGAGCAGCAACTTGTTTGCCGTTCTTCTTGAAGTTCCCCTTCTTCTTCCCTTTACCCTTTTTCTTGAAACCGGTGGTCTTGTTGACCATCAACACTTGATGCTCCTTCTTGATTTCTACCTCCGCAGCCTTTAGCATTGCGAAGAGCTCGAGAATTGTCTTATCCATCCCTTGCATGTTATAGTTCATCATGAAGCTCTTGTAGCTTGGTGGCAGTGATTGAAGAATTCTGTCAATGACACTATCATCAGGAAGATTAACTCCCAGTTGAATCAAGTGATTATTATTCCCAGACATTTTGAGTATATGTTCACTGACAGAACTATTCTCCTCCATCTTGCTGCTTTAGAATTTATTGGAGACTTCATATCTCTCAATCCAAGCATTTGCTTGAAATATTAACTTCAACTCCTGGAACATCTCATATGCTCCATGACATTGAAAACGTCGTTGAATTCCCGGTTCTAAGTTGTAAAGCATGGCACACTGAACTATCGAGTAGTCATCAGCTTTGCTCTGCCAGACGTTCTTAACGTCGTCAGTTGCATCTGCAGCAGGCCTGGCACCCAGCAGTGCTTCTAGGACTTAATTCTTCTGTGCAGCAATGAGGATAATCCTCAAATTACGGACCAGTCCGTGTAATTGCTACCATCATCTTTCAACTTTGCTTTATCAAGGAATGCATTAAAATTCAATGGAACAACAGCACGAGTCATCTATCTACAACAACATAGACATGCAAAATACTATCAGGTACTAAGTTCATGATAAATTAAAGTTCAATTAATCATATTACTTAAGAACTCCCACTTAGATAGACATCCCTCTAATCATCTAAGTGATCACGTGATCCAAATCAACTAAACCTTGTCCGATCATCACGTGAGATGGAGTAGTTCTCAATGGTGAACATCACTATGTTGATCATATCTACTATATGATTCACGCTCGACCTTTCGGTCTCAGTGTTCCGAGGCCATATCTGCATATGCTCGGCTCGTCAAGTTTAACCCGAGTATTTCTGCATGTGCAAAACTGTCTTGCACCCGTTGTATATGAACGTAGAGCTTATCACACACGATCATCACGTGGTGTCTCGGCACGACGAACTTTGGCAACGGTGCATACTCAGGGAGAACACTTGTACCTTCAAATTTAGTGAGAGATCATCTTATAATGCTACCGTCAATCAAAGCAGAATAAGATGCATAAAAGATAAACATCACATGCAATCAATATAAGTGATATGATATGGCCATCATCATCTTGTGCCTTTGATCTCCATCTCCAAAGCACCGTCATGATCACCATCGTCACCGGCTTGACACCTTGATCTCCATCGAAGCATTGTTGTCATCTCGCCAACTATTGCTACTACGACTATCGCTACCGCTTAGTGATAAAGTAAAGCAATTACAAGGTGATTGCATTGCATACAATAAAGCGACAACCATATGGCTCCTGCCAGTTGCCGATAACTTCGTTACAAAACATGATCATCTCATACAATAAAATTTAGCATCATGTCTTGACCATATCACATCACAGCATGCCCTGCAAAAACAAGTTAGACGTCCTCTACTTTGTTGTTGCAAATTTTACGTGGCTGCTACGGGCTGAGCAAGAACCGTTCTTACCTACGCATCAAAACCACAACGATATTTCGTCAAGTTAGTGTTGTTTTAACCTTCATAAGGACCGGGCGTAGCCACACTCGATTCAACTAAAGTTTGAGAAACTGACACCCGCCAGCCACCTGTGTGCGAAGCACGTCGGTAGAACCAGTCTCGCGTAAGCGTACGCGTAATGTCGGTCCGGGCCGCTTCATCCAACAATACCGCCGAATCAAAGTATGACATGCAAGTAAGCAGTATGACTTGTATCGCCCACGACTCACTTGTGGTCTACTCATGCATATAACATCTACGCATAAACCTGGCTCGGATGCCACTGTTTGGGGAACGTAGTAATTTCAAAATTTTCCTACGCACACGCAAGATAATTGTGATGCATAGCAACGAGAGGGGAGAGTGTTGTTTACGTACCCTCGTAGACCGCAAGTGGAAGCGTTATGATAACGCGGTTGATGTAGTCGTACGTCTTCAAGATCGACCGATCCTAGCACCGAAGGTACGGCACCTCCACGGACTGCACACGTTCAGCTCGGCGACGTCCCACGAACTCACGATCCAGTAGAGCTTCGAGGGAGAGCTTCATCAGCACGACGGCGTGATGACGGTGATGATGAAGTTACCGACGCAGGGCTTCGCCTAAGCACTGCTACGATATGACCGAGGTGGATTATGGTGGAGGGGAGCACCGCACACGGCTTGGAACAATCAAATTGTGTGTCTATGGGTGCCCCCCCCCCCCGCCCCCGTATATAAAGGAGCAAGGGGGAGGCCGGCCGGCCTTGGTACGCCCCAAGGAGAGGAGGAATCCTCCTCCTAGTAGGAGTAGGATTCATCCTTTCCTAGTCCTACTAGGAAGGGGGAAGGGGAAGGAAAGAGAGGGAGATGGAGAGGGAAAGAGGGGCCGCGCCCCCCTCCCCTAGTCCAATTCGGACTCCTCATGGGAGGGGGCGCGCCACCTCCTGGGCTGCTGCCCTCTCTCTCCCCTAAAGCCCACTAAGGCCCAATACTTCCCCGGGGGGTTCCGGTAACCCCTCCGGCACTCCCGTTTTCTCCGAAATCACTCGGAACACTTCCGGTGTCCGAATATAGCCGTCCAATATATCAATCTGTATGTCTCGACCATTTCGAGACTCCTCGTCATGTTCGTGGTCATAGCCGGGACTCCGAACTACCTTCGGTACATCAAAACACATAAAATCATAATACCGATCGTCACCGAACGTTAAGCGTGCGGACCCTACGGGTTCGAGAACTATGTAGACATGACCGAGACACGTCTCCGGTCAATAACCAATAGCGGAACCTGGATGCTCATATTGGTTCCTACATATTCTACTAAGATCTTTATCGGTCAAACCGCATAACAACATACGTTGTTCCCTTTGTCATCGGTATGTTACTTGCCCGAGATTCGATCGTCGGTATCTCAATACCTAGCTCAATCTCGTTACCGGCAAGTATCTTTACTCGTTCCATAATGCATCATCCCGCAACTAACTCATTAGTCACATTGCTTGCAAGGCTTATAGTGATGTGCATTACCGAGAGGGCCCAGAGATACCTCTCCGACAATCGGAGTGACAAATCCTATTCTCGATCTATGCCAACTCAAAAAGTACCATCGAAGACACCTGTAGAGCACCTTTATAATCACCCAGTTACGTTGTGACGTTTGGTAGCACACAAAGTGTTCCTCCGGTAATCGGGAGTTGCATAATCTCATAGTTATAGGAACATGTATAAGTCATGAAGAAAGCAATAGCAGTAAACTAAAACGATCAAGTGCTAAGCTAATGGAATGGGTCAAGTCAATCACATCATTCTCCTAATGATGTGATCCCGTTTATCAAATGACAACTCATGTCTATGGCTAGAAAACTTAACCATCTTTGATCAACGAGGTAGTCAAGTAGAGGCATACGAGTGACACTCTGTTTTGTCTATGTATTCACACATGTATTATGTTTCCGGTTAATACAATTCTAGCATGAATAATAAACATTTATCATGAAATAAGGAAATAAATAATAACTTTATTATTGCCTCTAGGGCATATTTCCTTCATTTTGGAGGTAGGAACCAAGAGTGATCAACATATACATGGCAAAGTATTGTTGCGGGAATTCGGACATTTCAAAACTGTCATATTTGGCGAGTGCGAATGCGATCCCAAATGACATATGGCATGATCTCTGGATCGGTTCTGGTCCACCACGCAAAGTTATTACACCACATGAGGGTATTATGTTCTCCAAGGTTGAGGATCTCATTAACCCACACTCCAAAAAATAGGATGAGATATTGATCGGGAACATATTCTCTCGTGATGTTTAGCGAACCCTTCAGACCCCTCTCAACACTAATGTCGTAGAAGACTTTGTTGCATGGACATTTTTCGTCAGATCAGCCTACCATAGCGAAAGGGGAAGCCAATTCACGAGGAGACAGGATCGATTGAATGGTCAGGTTAGTTCTTTCTGTTGTGTCGCCAAATCACAAACAGTTCATCCGAGTGAATTGTATGTCGTATATCGCACACACCTTCATCTGGCTGACCGTTTCTGTTGTTATCCTCATCACAAGTAGTTCATATGGATCAACCGTGTGCCATGTATCGCACACGCAACTCTAATCTGAATCGTGCTTGATGTCTCTGCCATCGCAAATAGTTTAAATCATTTTTTTTGGTTTTCTTACACCACGGTTTGTGATTAATGCATCGCACACAGTTTCGTCGAATGGTCGTTGATTGTACTATCACGTTAGGACCATCCTGTAGTAGTGTAGGTCTAGGAACTTCCGGCTGATACCATGTTAGAAGGGATAGAGAGAGAGATTGGCGGAATCTGATGGATGTTGTATTGAGCCACACGGGCAAGTATATATAGGAGTACAGACTTGGAGGGCAAGAAGCCTCTCCTAGAGATAAGGTGGGGTGGGCTAAAAATCCTAAACTACGAAATACATGTAAACCAAATATATCTCTAATAGCTAACAATTCCTCGAAAATGTCCGGGAAGTTCGAGTGGTGCCATCCTCCACCAAGAATTTCATGAAAGCGGCTCCAGAGGAATTGGGCCGAGGCACACATGAAGAAGATGTGGTTAGAATCTTTCTCCATGTCACAAAGGGCCATTAAATTTGAGTACATCCACCCCTAAAGGAACTCGGTCCTGGATCCATCGTCACAAGAAGGTTTAGATTTTCAGTGGCAACTTAATCGACCAGAGTTAGGAGAGCGGCTCCGGCGCAGGCATGACCGTAATGGCAGAATAAAGTGACTTCATGGAGAACTGTGTGCTAATAACTACCTACCAAGAGATCCAATCAGGCTCCAGGTTCGGCGTGTGGAGCACAACACATTCCACGAGACAACCCCAAGCCTCAACTGTTTGGAAACGTAGTAGAAAACAAAAAAATCACCCTACGAACACCCAGGAACAATATGAAGATGCATATGGGATTTAGATCAATGATCGTTACCGACTATAGAGTAGCAGCGGAAGAAGACGAGTCAGTGTAGATCGTACTTGGAGTCCCTCAAACCATTGATGACGATCCCGTGAACTACCCTCGAATGATCCCTCGAACGGAAGACCGAAAGCACGGCCTATCTACTTGGTTGCAAGCGTACGGTCTTCACGATCCGGCAGCGCTTCACTGTCCAGAGCTAATTGTCGCCGGAGAATTAGAGGGAGGAGATTAGAACCACACTGGACTTCTAATTATGAGGATTAGAGGAGCTAACAGCTAAGTCTAGCTCTAATTAGTCAACTAGGACCAACTAGAACTAGAACTAGATGAACTACAGGAGGCTCCAAAACTTGCGTGTAGAAAAGGGCCAACACCTCATGTGTATATAGGTTAGAGGGGCTGCCACGAGGAGGGGAGGACTCCCCTCCCCTTGCGCCGGCCAAGGGAGGAAGGAGGAGTCCTCCCCCACTAGGATTCGGCCTCCCCTAGATGGAAAGGGGGCGCCTCCCCACTTGGACCCTTGTGGCCCAAGTTGCCTTCCACCTCTAGGCCTCTTAAGGCCCCTTGATATTTAATTTAATATAAAAGTATTCTAATAATTACTAGACCCTTTTATATATAATTTAACATCACCAGAAACATTTTCCACCTATATATATAATTATAGTCATAAAACCTTAACTTCATTCAGCATTGTACCGAAGGAGGCCATACCTAGATGCCAGCAATCTCATCTAAAACATCATATACTTCTCTTAGTTTATTTCTTCTGCTTAGTTTAGTATTTATTTTCTGTTCTCTCTAGTTTAGTTTAATTCCTTGTTTTTACTTTTCCCTTTGCAACTTACTTAAGTGAGCTATTTCCAAACTCCGGTTTGGGTGTGAGTGTGGTTGTGTTAGTGACAATACATCTACGGGGATTGTGGTGCCACCCTATTCGCTCCCTACGGGATCGACAAACCTTACTTATCAAGAAATTGCTACATAGACATGTGCACTTGCAGGCCATCATACACCTGCTCATCAATCCTGACCAAGGACCACCGAAAGTTAGCTGTCACAACCTGCGCAGCTGCTGAATAATCTGCTCCTCAGTCAGAGACCCCTACGCCACCCCAACTATACCGGTCCTCGAACTCTCCTGACGAAGTGCCTCGGCAGTAGTGGTGGGGGTCTCAAAAAACATAAACCGGTTATCAACCACACCATAAATCCTAAGTAGTGGCTTTGGTGCCGAGAGGAGAGGACATTCCCCTGTCTCATGTCATCGTCTCAAACAAATATCACATAGCTCTGCCGTACACGTCACCACAAAGTGCCCGGGCTCACCGCATCTGTAACAACAATTATTTTCGGATTTCTAACTCGCCATGTCACTAGCCAAATCTGGAACCCTGGTAGAAGTCATCCTCTCTGGTACCACAGCTGCAGCCAATACACTCACCGCCGCGAGAGCCTCTCCAGTTAGTGACCCAGTAGCAGTCGTCGTGGGCACCGTCGTGGCTGGAGCAACGCTACACGCACGGGCTTTTTTTACGGGATTAACGGACTGGCTTGATTGGCATGCTTTGATTGGGTAGAATTATGGTTAGGGGCCCACCCCACTGAAAATCGGGGGGAGAGGATTAGTTTGGAATATGCCCGTAAAACCCAATAACCAGTCCGTGCGTTTAGAATTTTCGGTCGTGGATGTCATGTTCCCCACGTTGGTTTGATCAACGTGAGGAGGTGGATCACGGCGTGGAGGAAAGCGACCCCCCAACATCTAATCGCAACCTGTTCAGCCACGGAAAGTGCGGTATCCGCCTCTTGGCCTATAGTTAGGTCTAGAGGCACCCTCGACAAAATTGCCCGGCGGGGCAACAAACTCGCATCCCCCACCTCCATTCCACCGGTCGTCGAGACCACGTCCGCCTCCATTAGATGACGAACCTCGGTATGTGCCAGCTCCATAAGGCACAAGCTGCGACATGGGGGGATTTTGGACTAGAGTGTAGGATTTGTTTCTCCCGCTGCAACACACGGGCACATTTGCTACTGAAGACTAAGAGATAAACCTAAGTGGTCGCTCTCCACAATGTAATGTAGCGCTTGTTTAAAAGGCAGTTCTTAAAAAAAAGGGTATGACTTCGTACGACGAGATGCACGCAAACGACCGTGAACCAGCCTGATCGACGGTGCCTATATACTTTCTCGTATGTGAAGCAGCGCTCTGTAAAAAGTGCCCCCTCGATCGAGGGTTTTACAGGAGCACGTGCCCTAGCTTTGCGGCGCGAGATCGAGAAGGCGTCCATGGCCGACTGCATCAGCGCCCTCCCCAACGACCTTCTCCGCCACGTGCTTTCCTTCCTCCCCCGCGCACGATGCGGTGCGGACCTGCAGGCTCGCGCGGCGCTGGCGCCACCTCTGGAAATCCGCCCGGGCCCTGCGCGTCACCGGCAAGGGATGCACCAACGAGTGGTTCGTCAACTTCGTGGATAGCCTGCTCGTCCTCCGCGACCCCAGCGAGCGACTGGACTCGTTCGAGCTCGACCACAACTACGGCGACGACTTCGATTCCAAGGACTTCGACTTCGATTCGAAGGTGTTCCTGCCCGTGCCCGCTAACGAGGAGGACGTGAACAGGTGGTTCCGGCTCGTCCTGCTGTGCAGACCCCGGGTGCTGCTGGCGTTGCGTACCGACTATCGTCTAAGCCTTGCCAATGTCCCTCTCATATCCCAGCACCTCACAAGACTGGAACTTCGGAGGTTGTACGTGCACAGCAGCACGCTCGATTTCTCGGGCTGCCCTGCGCTGCTTCGTCTCAGGATGGAGGATTGCACCATTTGCGGGAACATCTCTTCTCCATTCCTGAAACATCTCAGCATTATCTACTCTTCTTTCCGGACAGGCGCCTTCCGCGCCCGGATCTATTTGCCCAGCCTTGTATCCCTCGAGCTAGACGGTTTTTTCGGTAGGACTCCGGTACTGATTGAAAGCATGCCACTGTTAACTTCGGCAATTGTTAGAGTCAATACATGTCTTGATTGTTGTCGTAAGAATGACTATGGAGGTTGCGATGATCGTCAATGTGATGGATGTTATGAATCTGAAAGGGGTGCTCACGATAGGCGTGGCGAGTCTGTGCTTTTGAAAGGATTATCACAAGTTGCCTCTTTGGAGTTGTGGGTTCATCCTGAAGTGGTATGCATGCTTGCTCACACCTGCTTCTTCGGTTTGTGATAGTTAGATTTAGTTTTGGGACATTATAACCGTAGGAGTATTATGCTGCTCATACAGGCTGCTATACAATTTATACTAGTATCTTATTCTAAGCTTCTGACCATCATACATCTAGGAAAAATGTATACATGAGTTTTAAACCTCTTGCATTACTTTATTTCAATACCACATCTGCAGCCAAAAAGTTTAACTCCCATTCTGCGCTTGGTGTAATCGCACCTTGCACTGCAAAATTTCAGCAAATTACTTATATGATCTTGTTCCTTTTCACAGTTTATTATCAACAGGGACTTGAGATTGTGCCCAACATTCAGCAAGTTAAAGACTTTGTTGCTCAGCAAATGGTGCCCTGGCATTGCTGGTGACCTCAATATATTAAATTGCTTCCTCAAACATTCACCAATTTTGGAGAAGCTCACTATCCAGCTTTCTGAGGTATTATATCGTGTACATGAACAACCTTCTGTTATGAAGTTGATAATTATCCATGGTTGACTGATGTAAGTAAAATATTTGAGTGCTTTAGGAACCTAAAGTTCCGGTGAAAATACAAAGAAGTTACACTCCATCAAAGCAATCATTTGCATTCACCCATCTGAAGATCGTCGAGATCAAATGTGACAAAGTTGATCGGTGGGCTCACAAGGCATTGGACATCTTGAGTACCTTCAACATACCACTCGAGAAAGTTACAATCCAGCGAGGAAATAAAACTTCTGGATCTTAATGTGAGTAGTGATCAACAAATCAATTCTGGAAACGGGCATATTCCCATTTCTTCATTAGATTTCTTTCTTCAGGATTTTGAGTTATCTGTTGTATGATGATGATGCCATCCCTAAGTGAACTGAAAGTCTGCTTGATCCTTACCATAAGAAAATTTTCTCTCCTTTTTTGAGGGTTTTTTTATGCGGTGTCTGTCCTTTTTTAAGGTTACATATGGCGTTCTGCCTTTGCATTATATGATACAAGTATGAATTCAAGAGTTTGACAAAAAAAGTATGAGTTCAAAAGAGGAAAAAAAAAGGGGCAAGAAGCTACAACTGCAAGGCAGGGGCCCCAGCATCTCAAGATCAGAAATGATATGACCAACAACAAAATCAGTGTGGGCGATGGATTTCTCAAAAATGTGCCGGTTCCTTTCATTCCAAACATGCTACGTAAAATGTGCAATGTCAGTAGCATTCTTGCGAGGTCCAGCTGCTCTACCAATCATTGACGGATCTGAAGAAGTTGATCTTGATGAAGCTTAATGCGGTTTCAGACCAACTGAGCTTAAACCATGTTCCCACATACTAGGAGCAGTGACAAAAGAGATGTACAGCTGAGAGAGTTTTTATCTCCGTGACCATTTAAGCTAGTAGTGACCTGTGGTGAGTTGTGGGCGTGTGTTTGCTGCGCCAGTTTTTTGCCCAATTTTTCTTTGATTAACTGGACAGCCAACTTCTTTTGAACTAATAGAAAAAGCAAAGTTTTGTCTTGGTTAAAAACAGAGTGAGGAGGGCCTAGGGTCCCCGTTGAATTAATTTACACTATGAGTATTTCATATAAAATACCTTGTCTTTCTAATGATATTCTTTGCCGGATTGTCCTGGAGACACAGAGATCTCGTGCACTTGAGTCCCTATAAAAGAGCATAATAGTGAGCACGGTGCTCATGTAAGTTTCTCGTCCAAAAGGACGGTGAAAGAGGATTTTCAGTCTTATGTCTGCTGCCAGCCAGAACGGGATTTTTCTGTTATCTTATCTTCTATACCTTTTTTTTGCAGTTGATCTTATCTTCTATACATAAATAGCTAACCCTCACTATTAGATTCTTTTGCACGTGCGTGCTTCCACATCACCTCAATCATTGATAATTGTCTGATCAAAATTGTGTGGAATCAAAAGTTATGCATGTACGCATAAGTTACAATTTTGCATTATATATCCATGCAAACCATACCACCTCATCAAGTTATGCAAGTCTTTCTTCTTTTTCCAAATATATAGTTCATGCTTCAAATTTATGTTAAAAGATGGTGTTACATTAAGTTCAATTCAAAGGTTTCTCACCTTTTACACATCACTTTATCATATACTTCGTAGTTTTTAAAATGTAAAACCGAGAACACCTTTACAATTGTTATATTTATTTTTAAGAAAATGCTTATGCAATTGTTTTAATATGGTTCCTGCGACGTGTGGGGCAACATCTTGTATAACTAAATAGCTAGCCTACACTAACTTATTTCTCTCAACATGCAACATGTATGAAAAAAACACACATCTCAACATGCAACCATGCATAAGAAAATGTCCACTCCAATATGCAAACATACATGAGAATTTCCATTTCATTATGATATGTATATATAATAAATATTTTACAACTACACAATCAAACACAATATATCATATGTATTTTTAGTTTTAGTTCTCATATTATTACTCTAAATATTCATGTTCCATACAACCAAATCTCATTGAAATACATTGCAAAATATTCCCACGACAACGTGTGGGGTATCATATAGTTTAACAAGAAGTGATTGCTTTCGACATCTTATAGATCGTGTGTGTCAGAGGCTAAAGAGTTGGGAAGAGAAAATGTTATCCCTCTCTGGTAATAGAAATTTTGGTGAAAGCAGTAATACATGCAACTCCCTCTTATGCTATGTCAGTCTTCAAATTACCTAAGGTGGTACGCAAAGCAATCACAGATGAGCTCTCAAATTTTTGGTGGGGCTACAATGAACAATCAAACAAAATGCTTTGGTTCGGATGGTGGAAGATGTGTATCCCACAGAAGAAGGGGTGAGATTAGAGACCTTCATAGTTTTAATATTGCTATGTTAGCAAAGCAATGTCGGCAAATGATTCAGGATTATAATTCCTTATGTGCATGTGTCTTACACGATAAATACTATCCGGATGGAAATATTTTGGAGGTAGGAACCAAGAGTGACCATCATATACATGGCAAAGTATTGTTGCGGGAATTCGAACATTTCAAAACTGTCACATTTCACGAGTGCAAACGTGATCCCAGATGACATATGGCATGCTCTCTGGATCGCTTCTGGTCCGCCACGCAAAGTTATTACACCACATGAGGGTATTATGTTTTCCAAGGTTGAGGATCTCATTAGCCCACACTTTGAAAAATGGGATGAGATATTGATCGGGGACATATGTTCTCTCCCGATGTCCAGCAAGCCCTTCAGACCCCTCTCAACACTGATGTCGTAGAAGACTTTGTTGCATGGACATTTTTTGTCAGATCAGCCTACCATAGAGAATGGGGCAGCCAATTCACGAGGAGACATGATCGATTGGATGGTCAGGGTAGTTCTTTCTTCCTGGTACAAGTTTCACGGGGAACATTTTGTTAAGTTTCAAGTAACACACAGATACTGTCTGGTTGTAATTTTTATTATCTCTGATGTTCTTTATACTGTCATGATTAAAAATAAATAGTAGATCAAAAGTTTCTCACGCAAAAAAAAACATGCCTCCAATGCATGTGTAGATAATCGCACGTAGCAGTTGAGTGCTCGGTCTAAGAGCATCTACAACCAAACTTGGCAAATCCGGCCCTTTATACATCCACGGACGCGCCTGGGCACGCCCGCGCATGCATCCAGACAGGCCCTCATATCTCGCTTCCGGCATCCACATATCTCAAATCCATGCACGTGGATCATACACGCCAATGTCTCACGTAAATAACAAATGTTGGTACCGAAAATAAATAGTGTTCACATAAAATTTATTTTAAGTGCACAACTCAAACATCAGCTCTTTGGTTTTCATTGTGGGTCCACATATACTCCACAAGATTACTGAGTAGCAGCGTGCACATGATGATCTCGAAGATTTGATGCATTTGTATAAAGTTCGTAAGTTGAGCTGGATTTTGATCTTCCAGGATTTGAACTTGTTCTCCGGACGCTTCAAAATCATTGGTTTGGGCAACACCATCACCCTCATCCTCGACAATAATATTGTGCAAAATAACACAACATGTCATGAGCTGCCACAAAGTTTCTGATTCGCACATTATTACAGCCTCACGAACAATTCCCCAACGAGTTTGAAGCACTCTGAATGCCCCTCCACATCATTCCTCGTTGCTTCCTGCATTGTTGGAAAGTGGCTTTGTTTCCTGCCCTGTGGTTCAGATATGGTCTTCACAAGGCAAAGTTCATATAGTACTCCCTCCATTCGGAATTACTTGTCGTAGAAATAGATGTACTAGATACATCCATTTTTGCGACAAGTAATTCAGGACGGAGGGAGTAGAACTTAAGACTTCATGAGGACATAAGCTAGCTGACATCTTGGGGCACATTGAACTTACAATTAAAGGTTTTTAATTTCTTTTTTTGTGGGAAAAGTTTTTAATTTCTTTGATTCAAGGATACCTGCCTGGCCTGGCTTTGTATGTTGGACCTCGCAAGTGACCAGTGACCAGAACATGCAAGCAGTCCCGCGAACAGCCCGGTTAGTATAAAAGCCACAGAGGGGATTTAAAAGAATTACAGACCCTACCATTCCCATCCAAGCAGACGCTAGCTAGTTTAAGGCTCCTTGCCAAAACGTCGACATAGTCCCAACCGTACAAGGGAGTTTCCCACGGCTCTCATGAACAAAAATAAAAGGTTACGCTGACGCCGAGCGGCAGAGCCAGAAATAGTCAACTACACCTAAGTAATTACATCAGAGAAGAGTGCATCAGAACCTCTTCCTTTTTCCCCTCACTGTGGCCAATGGGATACAACAGATTGAAAAGACAAAGCACGGAGACAGCCATAGACGAAAATTCCAGCCACGTCCAGCGGATCCCGTAACTTGGCATGACCAAACATCAGATTCCTGGATACAAGAGAGCATATGTTAGTGCCTAAATTTAGCCAGGTACTGTATTTTTCTTCATCAGCAAGACGACCAAACATCGAGATATTGGCAGGAGCCAGGCCTTGAAATGGACAAAAGAAAAGAGTAAAGAAAGCAATGCACGCATGGGCATTTCGTCTAGAACCAAGTTAATAGAGAGGATTCGCTGGTAGATAAAGAAATCAAATGAAGCATGGAGGATAAACGGAAGTTAAGTTTTCAGAATAGCATAAAATTTATGAATATGGTAGTAGTGATTAGTAGCCTTCAGACCTAACTATACATACATACTACGACGCAAAACAGAGGGCAGCAATCACCACACCGAGCTATTCGAACTCAGCTCCGTGAGTCCTAGGCAAGTGAGCATGTGAACATAACGAGAGTAATCGAGTAACTCGACAAAACTCACCTACATGTAATATTGGAAACCTGCTTATTTTGTGGGAGCTGAGCATGAGATACTCCAGCTTTTCATGTATGGGCCAGCATAGTTTTCAATAGCGCACAGTGTGTATATGACAGAACGGCGCCTTTGAAGTTCAGCTTCATCCTCCTCATCAATATATCGCTCCATAGCTTTAAACTTCTAGTGTTTAAGGAATTGTGCATCTCTATCCTAATCTCCATGGATGCCTCGGGACACTTATCCGCATCACTGGAACCCCCAGAAAAGTGTTGCTTTAGCCTTCTCACTCCACCATGGACTATCTTGCCACACAATGTACACTGGAGTAAATCTTTCCTCTCTAAATCTGGCCAGAACCCATACTTCCAGGCTGGATCATCTGATGTAGCTCTTCTCCTAGGATCATTGGCTAGATCCATCAGAGCAGGTACACCTGGCTACTGTCAAAGAAAAAGAGAGAAGAGCCAAATCACTAGAGCAGCCAGATCAAGCATGGGGAAGGAGAGAAGCAGTGGTGGGGCTGCTGCCTTGTGGGTGGAGAAGCAGATCTGGGAAGAAACAGATGCAGATGAGAAGGAGCAGCAAGCACATCTAGCTACACTACTGTGCATAAGAGAGGTAGCACCTAACAGTTAGTAGAGGAGCTGTGCATAACAGAAGTACAGAACAGGCAAGCATGGCAAGCTACACTGCTGGATGGAAGAAAGAGGAGAGGGGGGAAGGGGGGAGAAGAGAGGGCGGGATTCGTACTTTGATGTGGTGCTGATCTGCTGGAAGAGGGTTGCGCCAGAGGAGGATGGGGAGGAGCTGCAGCCGGAGAGGAGGGGGAGGAACTGTGGCCGGAGGGAGGAGGCTGGCGGCTGCCGCAGATCTGAGGAGGAAGCCTCCGTCAATGGTCCAGAGAGGAGACAGGAGAGACCTCTCGCGTTGATTCACTCTCTCTTTCCCCTTCTCATAACTGGTCGCACCTGAACCAATGTTTCCCGCGCCTGTGTTCCCGCCCAGGTCAGTTTTCCCGCCTGCAATCTCTGTTTCCCTGCCTGACAAGCTAAGGCGTCTGATTTGGTCTGAGGCGTGCAAGGCGGCGCTAAGGCGGACGCTTCAGACGCCTTACAGCCTAAGGCGGACGCCTTACGCAACTGTCTAAGGCAAGGCCGACGCCCTGAGCCTGGAGGGCGCCCTGACGCCTTACGGACGCCTTAAAAACATAGGCGCACACACCAAGTCCAGCTTTACTAAATTTCCATATGAAACAACACTGTATTTTCTTATGCTAAGCTCTAAGCTTATTTGAGTTTTGTCCGAGCCAAGCTCAAGCCTAGCACTAAGCTCGAAAGTCAACTTAGGCCCGTTTGAGCTTGGGTCGAGCCTAGCCACGTTTTTTAGTCTGATGATGTCTACTGACAAAAAACAAAATATATATGAAGTGAAGTACGAGTTTCACCTCTAAGCAAGAGTAACCAGCAGCGATGCCAATGTATGCATGCAGCGATGTAGATCACATGAAAACTCATTCACTCGATACTATGTCCTGACAAAGCTGAGCTGATACACTTGATGTCAATAGTGTACCACGAAAGCCTTCCTCAGCAGGTAGTGCATCAGCCTTCGGCTCTGAAATTTCATCTGAAATATTATAGGATAGCAAAGTTAACAATCTAATGTTTTCAGAAATGTTCAAGTCATCATAGTTGTTAGGGCTTCACCTGCTATATCACGGTCCTCAAACAATTCAGAATCTTTAACCCACAAAACATCCCCAGGGAAAATGCACTTATCAGCAAGAGTCGCAAAATCCTCTTCAATCTCGAGAGGGCCTTTATGAAGCTTCTGATTCTCCTTCACAATCTAAATATGACAACAGCAAAAATTGGACTGAAGGAGACAACCACAATGCAAATCAAACAAGCAAGATTTCTGCACCCAGGCACAAAATAAAAGTAACATGTGTAGGTGTGCCCCCTCTTTTAAACAAAATGGAGAGAAGGGGGCCATTAGAACAAAAATAACTACCGATTACCAGCAGCCAAGCAACGTTGCACTATTATGTATCCCCATCTCAAGTCAACACTAGGTTATTGGACGATTGACTTGCTAATACTGTGAACATTACTAATGCTTCAGAAAAGGAAGCACAATAAAATCCAAAAAAATGTGATCAAGTGATCATGCAAGTATTGAAATTTGAAATGCATGCACCGACCAGTTAATCCAAAAGCTGGTGGCCAATACCATTTCAACACTCCCCTCGCGTCTAGGTTCCTCCAGAATTTCATGGGGTCGATGTAAACTGCAACTGTTTTGTTAAAAGTGCATTGGCCAGGTCTTGAACTCGAGACCACTTGGCTCTAATACCATATTGAATTGCATGCATAACTAGTGAACTTGAAAGCTTAAGCTGTTGGAGAAAGGTGGGAACCATATTTCAACAGCAAGTGCAATGTATAGCTACAGTACTCCATTATGATGAATGGTATGGGCGCCAACTGATAGGCTCAAAAGGTTCAGAACAATCACAGCATAGGCAACGATCCTTTTAGTAACATGTGTAGGTGCGCCCTCCCTCCTTTTAGTACACCCTCCCTCCCTCCCGGTTTGTAAGGCCCTAACAATACCTTAAAACTACATGTAGGATAGCTGGGTCTAACTGATAAGCACCTGGTACTTTTAACCGGAGCTTATCACTTTCATAATTACCGGTTGCAGCTAACAATGTTAAGCTTTACAATTTTAAGTTCAAACTTATTTTTTTGGACAGTTCAAATTATTTCAAAGGCAGATATTATCAAGTGATAAGATTAATTGAAAAATATGCCTTCCAGTCGAGAAGGTTTTGAACTATAGGGTACCGGTCACAAGACTCAATACTGATACTTATTTTGCGAACTTCTTTCAGCTGAAACAGATACAAGTGGCAGTTGTACCAATTAGCTGAAGTTTTGTTCTTAATTTTTCTTGTGTTTTTCCCTTTTTGTATATGAAATGCAAGAGGAAACTGTATCGGTGCTTGGCTGTTTGCATAAAGTAAAATTTTGATGTGCATGACATACCCCTAAAGATTCCCATATCATGAGTTTCAACTGATAGACGGTTGTAGAACCAGAGACTTTCAAACTGATTGAGTTCCCTGTGGTTGTTCTCCGAGAACGCTTTGAAGTCCGGCGATCTGGAACAGGAAGAGCTGCAGATGCCTCCCTAATTGACTTTGGTGCTTCTTTCCCACGCACAAGATAAACATGGATATCTTCGTTCTGGTAATTGAGTTTCTCCACCAATGCACAGCTCTCTCTTTCTCCAATACATTCTTCACAAACCTAGCATACAAAATTCACAAGTAGAGTTGAGATAAAAAAAGGGGGAAAGTAGAATATGCACTTCTTACTCATCAGATAGGTACAGTTATTCATTGCTTGAAAATTTTAATTGATTAAATCAACTACTACAAGGGAACGGCACTCAGCTAACAACGTAAACCTTATCACTAAGCTCATCTATGAGGCGTGAGTCAAGATTCTGCCGTTTTTTCGTCCAACACACCGTCTCCCTGCCATTCCCTCTTGTGCGATGGTTTACACTTTAGAATCATGCATTAGGAGGCGACAACCAACAACTCGTATCTAAAAGCCGAAGAGGCTGTCACAGCTGCGACCTTGATGGTTTACAGGAGACCTATTGAAAAGGAATGTTGCACACTTGTAGCAAAATAGCTTCTAATTGCTCAAACATCATGTCATCAGGACTAACCTACATGAAAGAAGAGCACTATTGCAGTTTCTTGTTCATTATACTTTCCTGGTAGTATTGTTGTTTACTTCTCATATTTTAACTAGTCAAGTGTGCAAGCCTGCAACTGCAAGGCGACGCATTGTGCATATGATAACCAGGCTTACATTAACATAAGAATGTTATGGTCAGATATGCAAATCAATAACTGTAATCTAGAATATTTAGTTTACCTCAGGATCAGTTCTGACATAGGGTCTACAGTCCTCCAAGTCATCATTTGCACCATTAATAGACTGGTCCGGATCTTTATCTGAAATTACCATTGCTTCAGACGACTCGTGCGGTTTATCCTCTGAGCTCTTACTAAAAACAATTTCAGCACATGCGCCATCTGCATGTTCCACGTTCCACTCCTCAGAGAATGATTGCCAGTCGGATTCTGAGATGATTGCTAACCCATCAGTCTGAAAACCAAGTATATAGTTAACCCACAACGTCAAGATTATTTGTTTTCATCTAGCAACAAAACATATCAGTAAAACAATGCCCAAAACAGCAATGGAAAGCAACTAAATAACAATGTATAAGAACTATATACTTTCTATCTAGTATTAGTATGCATTTATATTCATAAGCTTTACCGGTATAGATCCATAAAAAATTATTAAACAAATAAATACTAGTTCGAAACCAATATGCCGCATACTTCAAGAGGAACAGAACAGCACAGCAGACGTCCTCCTGTGCTTCTGACAAGAAGGCCAGAGCTCGAGTTCCCAATCTGGGAGATCATCTTTACCACATACAAACTTCATGAAACAAATAAATACTAGTTTGAAACCGATATGTCGCATATTTGAAAGAGGAACAGCACATCATAGCAGATATCATCTGCTTCTGAACAAAAAGAGCTGGAGCTCAAGTTCTCAATCTGGGGGATCATCGTTACAACCAATGTACATCAATTTCACACACACACACACACACTCCAAAAAAAATCAAGTCGTCCCAATGAGCAACAACGCTATGGACAGACTTCAGAAAACAGCTAGCCCAAAAAGAGGCAACAAAGAGAGGAGTAGGAAAGATCAAAAGATAAGTTATGAAGACCACACAAACTTACATTCGATGTTTTCTGAGTGATGCCCCCACGCTTGTAAACTATATCCAAAGGCCTTTGCAACAATCTAGAATGCTGAAAAATGATCAAAATATTCAAAAAGAAATACTTCATAGTTTATACATAATAACTAGATAACAAAGGTGGTGGTATTGCAAATTTGCCAAATCAAGTCAACAAAATAAATTGAGTCTCCTAGAGACCCACATTAAAAATATGAATATGCAAAGGAATCATGCATCGATTACCCACCATACATACATCATTTACAGGGGGGTCAAATTAAACAACATCTCTCGCTGACCAAACAAATCTTCACAATATTCTATTAAACCCCACTTGAAGTGACGAAATAACAACTTATAGTGAATTCTTAAATCAATTAGGCAAGAGCACCAAACATGTGTCATGCCACAGATATGAAGGTAGTTACGATGCATACTTATTTGGTAGTGCTCTCAAAGTATGATTGTACTCATGTCAAAATTATATCTTACCCCATTCTTGTGTCTTGCTTTGCTCTGTAAAACTATTACATTTCTAAATTAATTCACTGGCAGACATTAACAGAATGCAAAAGGGCAGCATTATATATGTATGACTCTTGGGCCTCACTCAATGAATCCAACTGGTATACCACACAACCTTATAGGTGCATTAAACAATTTACAGTGTGCAGAAGTGCAATTCCTTGCCCAAATTATCCTAGCAGTCAGTCTTCACCAATGTGTTGCAAAAAGTGCTAATATTCATCTCATTGTTTCACAATAGGAGAATAGTAAGCTAACTTCTAGCCATATTACCCTAACAGCAAGCTTCACACTTACCTGCCTATAGAAATTAATATACTAGAGTTCAAGTCTTTCCTGGCCTTTTCAGAACCAAACACACATACCGTCATGTAGGACGACTTATCAGCAGAACAGAGAAGAGATAGTTTACCTTTTCACATTTAAGTGAATTTATAGCAACTTCAAGACTTTGAGGTTCTGGTAACGACGAAACATTTTTTCCAGTCGCTGTAATGTAAGCTCTCCATTCTGACAACCACGACGAAGGAACCAAATAATATTTTTGTCCAGGATTAAGTGCAAAGCCTTTCCCAGAGATTAACTTTTCATGGCTCTGTCGTTGCTTCAGTTTCACCGCTCTGAAGAGACAAATAACATGCCAAAAGAAACTTAATATAACCATCCACTTTAAGTGAACAGTTCATTATCTCACATTAATAATCCATAGTATTATGACATTGTTAACCTTGAGTCCAATTATATGACATTGATTAATTCACTGTATTATGGCATTTTTAGCTTACCTAAGACGATCCTCAACAGAAGCAACAGCTGACAATTTGTGGTCACAGATCTCGCATGGTTGAGTATCTGACGGAAAAGTCACAACATCATCAGCTTCCCTTGCAATGGTTTCATAGAGAAATAGCCATAGGCTCTCTGGCACAGATACCCGCTTTGCCCCAGAAGCGTGCTCTGGAAGAAGATTCCCATGGCTGCATCTTAGAGCACTTGTTGGTCCCTTATCAGCATCAAAAGTGATATCCACATTTTTTCTTCGCAGCCAATGGGACAACCTGGGAGCAGCGGCAAAATAGATCGGTATGAGACTCCGTAGATAGCTGTGATTTGGTAACGTAATGCAACCACTGGGACAGCAAAACGGTAAGAATGATAAAAGACTATGCATGAGTGCACATCGACAGAAGAAGCATTCAGTGTCAAATTCATGGAACAACTGTGAGACATACTTAGGTTATAACTGGAAACTGGTTAAGGTGTAAAAACCCAATCAAGAAAACTATGACGATTGGCCACATCCCACATCATGGTAATGGTTGAAGTATTGCACAGAAGGGCAATCAATACAGAGCAACCATTAGAAGGCAGTAAAAAGTAAACACAACATACAGACCTAGCATATGACTCATGTTGGTGGAACTGCAGATAAGGATTCTTACAAACACATTATAGTACATCATATAACTGGACTGAAATTTGGAAGGGCCTTGAGCAGAATATTGTGTTTGTATATAAATAGCTCCACAAAGACAGTAGTAGTTCAGGAGTATAGTCCTAATTGTACGTAAAAAATGTTTAGCTTCAGCAAGTCACGCCTTAAGAAGAATATTATGTCTGTATATAAATAGCTCCACAAAGACAGTAGTAACCCTAATTGTACGTAAAAAATGTTTATCTTCAGCAAGTCACATACAGAACCAAGATCAGAATCTGAGAAGGATGTCCTTTCCATACCATGCCTTCGAAATAAAGTAAGAAGGACCTTCTGGAATACTTCCAGCAAGTGCAGCTTCTGCAAGATTCTTTAACGATGCTTTCCGATCACGATAGACATCAGCAGAAACTGCAGTTTTTGCTACATCCTTGAGACACTCCTTGCAAACATCATCCTTGCGGAGTGTTGGTCCTCCTCCGTACTAGTATGTAACAATATAAATGATACCCATCAATAGTATTTTAGTATAAGAAGTTCAGAACTATGTACAAAATACAGTGTCCTTGCAAATAACTAAAGTAAAACATTACCACTAAGCAAACCGAGTGAGAGAAACAATTCGAAGAAATAAAATCCAACAAATGGAGAAGATTCTTACTTTGGAAAGTAGCTTCTCCCAAGCTTTAGCAGATAACCGCTTCATGGATGTGACTTTAGATGCTGGAACTTTTCCATGTTCACACTGAATTGGACTGTTGTCAATGGAACTGCAAAACCAACATAAAGTTGTTAAGTGGATCCTGCCAGGAATATCCTAAGGCTATTTGTTCAGAAGAATATCTACACCTATTAAAGATTTAGTTGGTGACGATGGTGTGTTTACCATCTGACTGACCATCCAATCTGCATCTAACACATGCGGAGTAATCTACGGCATTTTTGTAAAAAGACCTCACGACTCTGCTCCACATTTGCAGAAAACCACTTAGTCTCTCCATATCAGCCCCATCCCTCCCCCGCCTCACCCAAACAGATAAGAGGAATAAATTTGTATGGAACACACCATATTTTTAGTGATATATATACCAAAAATAGGGTAATTTTTTCAAGTTTGTGAATATGTATTGGTTTATTTTGTATCCATTGCAACGCACCGGCACTTTGCTAGTATGCATAACAAGGAGTGTAGCCATACAAAATTTCAAGAACTGCTACGTATAGCACCTATATCTGAGATAACACATATATTTCACAAGAAACTAATAATCGGTGTGCTAAAAGGGTTCAGAAATCAAAAACTGGTATTAGGTTATCATTGCATTCTCATGTGAAGTTAAATTCCTTATGGGCTGCTTCTCATGATAATGAATAGTTGTGTATGCATGTGATGGTATGGCCGACCTTGTCCCGGCCAATCAAAGGGGCTGTTTGGATTGCGACTATGTTTGCCTTATATTGCCACATTATTTTTGCCATACTTGCCACACTTGACTAACTTGAGTTGCTTAAATTGTTAGCCACACTTTGGCTTGCCTAAGGGAATCTTGCCACACTTTTTGTGTCTTTGACATGTGGGGTTCACTGCTTATAAAAAAAAAATCTTGCCTTAGGTGTGGCTAGAACGAAACACCCACGTAACTTGGTCAAACTTGCCTAGGTGAAGTGTGACAAAGTGTGGCAATATGTGGCTAGAAACCAAATAGCCCCAAACTATACCCTATTACTCCCTCCGTCCCATAATATAAGAACGTTTTTGACACTAGTGTAGTGTTAAAAACGTTCTTATATTTTGGGACAGAGGGAGTATGTCCCTATATATTCGAACGGACGGAAAATCCAAAAGGCTAAGATAGATCTCAAATCAAGAAAATCTGATCTAGTCTAGAGCTTAGCAATGAAAAATATTAGCAACTACCAGCTAGCTCCTTTCATGTAGATACTGCAAGCATAGGTTAAACCTAGAGGTACAGACAGATGATGCCTTCACAGAACTTCGAACTGCCATGATGGTTGTTGTGTTTGGAAAATAAATCAATGTAGTGAATGTACTCAGATATTTGATGGCTTATGATATAAATGAGCATTATATGCATTTAACACCCAGCTTTTATTTATCATCCATAGATTTGATAGCTAACTGTATAACAATCCAGATAGCTAACAGTACAAGAATACTAGAGAAAAAAGTACAACAATACGAAGTAGTCACATGAGCAATAAGTTATGAGTTTTTACGCAACTGAGACAAACAACATTTGCAAGGATAGTGTTGTCGCGACACCAAATAATAATAAAGCATTTAAATGTAGATGAAAAAGAAGAGTGGAAATAAATAAACAAGCGCTCTAGAGAACTCACGAGGGAGGGGTAGCATTATCCGCCCATTGGCGAAGCCAGTCTAGTGAAATCCAAAAATATGAATCATCGTCTGGAGTAGCAGGTGCTTCTGTAATAACAGATTTTACTTCTTGGCGCCTTTCTTGTATGGAAGCCAAAAGGTTATCTTTTTTACTTAGGTACTCGCCACATTCGTTTACACATGATGCATTCAATGCATCAATCTCATCCATCAGATGGCGTGGAAGTGAACTATTACTGGCTTCCACAATATTATTGCTTTTAATACCATTTTCATCCTTGCTCGATCGTTTGTACATTAGCATGTAAGCATCAGTGGAAGAGAACATCTCTCCCATATTAGAAGTCAGTGCAGCCTCATGATGGCTACTGTTATTACCATTTGCCACAGAACCTTCGGTAGAAGTACCTTCAGATTTCTGATCCGCTTTATCAGATGACTTGCCTGGTTTTTCACCAAAAGGGTGAAAACCAAGGCTGGATACACACTCATCATCAAACTCCCACCAGTGACCATTGCTTTCATCCTTTATATGTGCCACATAGTGACCACTATTAGCAGCACTACCCTTATGAATCAAAATAGCAGCCAGGTCATAAATGTAATTGGATGAAGGATCCGACAACCGCTTCCCCATATCTAGCTGTCCCGGAAAACTGAATGATGAAGAAATCTTTTTCTTCGTTGTTGTCTGCGGAGGAAATAAATTAGTAAGTTTCTTCCACACAAATCGAGAAATCACACAAGACAGAAGCAGGGGCAACAGATAGCACAAAACTATGAACAAGCTTGGATCAGAGTAATCACCTTTGGTAGGAATACATATCGCTTCAGCTGAAAATTAACAACAGGAGGAAGCGAGCGAAGTTTTATACAACGGGTGGCATCTACCCTTTTCTGACATGACTCGCAGGAATATTGGTTCTCCCCATTCAGTGCCTCCACACTCAAATAGTCATCCAGACTTTCCTCTAAATTACTTAAACCTTTAATATTCAGTTCCAGTTCATAGAAGTCTTCCATTTTTGAAGATGCTTCAGAATCCCTTCCACATGATGAACACCTTAAGCATATGATAACCAACATCAGTCCTCCACAAAATTAATGAGTAGTACAAATGAACTAACATATCATATTATCATTCACTTTGGTATGTGCAAGCTGTGTGAATTAGAAATTGTGCATGCACTCAGTGGTCAATCCAATTACAAAGTCAAAGATATGTACCTGAGCACATAGCTTGACCTAAGTACAAGATCCAGCAAAACAGGACTCGCAAGTTCAAAAAAAAATCATATCCAGCTAACTATTTTGTTGCTGTTTGACAAGATAACCGGCTTGTTATTATAATCACAAACTATGATATTTTTATAGTAATTCTGTAGCGGCAGAACATCGCAAGACAATAAAACACAGTGTATGCGAACAAACAGGAGCATACAAGGCAAACACGATGTGGTTATATTGGGAAGATAAACCTTCTAACTTAAAGTTCAGATCCCTTCAGTTTCCAAAATAAATTTAGGCATTTACCTACCGAGTCACATGCGACACACTTCCACGAAATAAATCTTGCACAATAGTTTTCGCAACAGTGACCTTGGAGTAACTTAACGAACGCTCGAGCAGAGACAAAAACAAGGTGAGAAATTCGTGACTGTCCTGCTGGACACCGTTGTCTAGTTCCAAGGTCTTGATGAAAGGTGCTGAATCAATGAAAGCCATTTTGCTGGAGTGTAGCTGCGCAAATAATCGAGCCAGCTGATCGAGAACAGGTTGCTTCTTCAAGATGTCTGGCTCTAGCGAGAAAATGCCTGAACGGAAGGAAGTGTTCATATAAAGGCACTGAAGTATGCTGTTAGCATAACATGTCGCGCCCAGATTAGTCAATCCAGCAGGCGTCTCGGTGGAAGCACGGAGGTCCTTGGATGGGTCAGGGCCGAGGCTACCGACATGCTCGCCATTTTTCTGCCAGAGGCCAGTCTTCCTCGCCCCACCGGTGGTGGGGATCAATCCGCAGAAACAATTGGGTGAGTCCTTGGTGTTCCCATGGCAGCCCTGGCAAACCGGCTTCCACACGCTGTAAAGTTGCCTAATATCATCTTGCGTGATGGCACCAGTGGAATGTATCCTCCTGCATAGCACAGGCAGCACCCCAAGCAAAAAACATGTCAGCAACAGAAACACATTGAAATCTCACCCTTCACCCTATCAAATCTCCAGCTACCAGCAACGGGAAAAGGCAACGTATACATACTTGAGAGCGGCATAAGACGGGCTCGCAGACTCATCAGCGCGTGGCCTCTTGTTCTTATTGCGGGTGTTGTGCCTGCTCATTGTACCATCAACTGAGCGCCAAGCGAAACCTCCAGTTGCTCTCCCTGCTGCGGAAACAACAGAAACCAGAGCATTAGCGCGTCGGTGTCAGGGGCGGACGGAACGAGGAGCATTGGGGTCAGTTCGAACCCTAAATTCCGTGGGAAACAGGCTGCTATCACTACTCCACCAAACAGCAAACGAATCCGCAAAAAAATGGGGGGAAATCGACGGATTTAACAGACAAAAGGCGTTTGGATTGGAATGCTTACCGCGAAGGGAGGAACAGATCAGGCTCTCCAGGCAATCCGAAGCAGGCTAGGGTTCGTCACCGGCAGGAAAAGCAAATCCAAGGCCTGATGGATCTCTGCTCCACGCCGGTCCGGTCGAGCAGAGCGGCGGCGGCGGAGGAGGAGGAGGATGAGGAGAGACGAATCCCTTGGAGGTGGCGGTCGGCGGTGGAGGGGCAGAGGGGCGGAGAGGGTTTCCCTTCGATGACCCCCGCCGCGAGCTGGGAGGGGATGAAAAGAAGCTGATCTGCTTTTTGGTTTCAGAGCCGGGTGACGTGCCGCATGTTTTGTTGGGTCGGGCTGCACCCGTGGGCTTGGCATCAGACTCATGGGCTGGGAGTACGGGGGATAGCACAGGACGGTAAACGGTGGAAATGGGATATTTTCTTTTGCTGGAATGGAAATGGAATAATTTGCCTCCAAAATATGGAATAATTGACGTTGAACTTGTGCCCTTCAAGGCTTCTGCAGATCCATGGCGACATTCCCCTACAGCGCACGCGTCAGCGCCTTCATAGCAAATAATTGATGAAGGCGTCGAGATGTGTATGTGCTTTGCTGAATCAGGAAATGGCAGAGCACATTATGGCAAACTACACGGCAGCAGATGCTTGTCATGAGTCACGCGGGCTTTTACAACATTTCCGGTGACTTTGTGGTTAATATGGCGAGCTCCGTAAGCATTATCCATGAAGAGTTCCGGAGCCTTCTAGTACATTTATTTTTTTCAAGTGGTTAATTGTGTGTTTATAAATTATTTATGTTGGAAAATCGAAAACAGTATGATTTATCCGATAGTTCACTACATATTTATACTCAACCAGAGGAATCGAAGGCAATATTAGTTGCTTGGCCCACAAAGAAGAAGAAGAGCTCCCACCCAAGGTGGGTGAATATCAACCTAGATGTGTTAATTAGTAGCATTTTTATGTTGCCAAAAAAAATTGCCAGTTAAGTCTATCCACTCTCTGTGATAAAGATGAAACGTAAATACTACTATAAGAACATCCCAAGTGAAGACGATTATATCTATGTGAGTTATGTCTCTAAAGAAAGTAATATATCAAATTTCAAACAATTAAAGCGGAAACAATGGTGTGGCGTCAATGAAAGGTCTTGAGTTAAAGCTATTGATGAACCCGTTAATGATTCCACTTGTCATAAATCCATTATATGACATTAAAAAACATAACAAGTAAGCAAAAATCATAACAGTTCGTAAAACCAAACTTAAGCATAGAACCATACATAGATTTATATACGGAGAAAGGTACATACTTATCTCCAGGATTCATACATAACGAAATAATAAAGAGAAAAACAACATTTCATCATCACAAGTCCAAAAGATGCACTCCTAATCCTTGTTGCTTGTTCTGGATGCATGTCAAGGGTAGAGGATTCTCATCCACCTACTCCTTGTTGTTGGTTCTGGATACAGATTGGCCCTTCTCCTTGCCCAATAGATGATCTCATCAAAAGTGTGTCTTGGAACACCTCATGATACTCTTGCATGTTGCAGGCTTCCAGGATCATGTTGGACAGATGGTGGCGGTACTCCAACGAGTATCCAGTGGTGCTAGTGCCCTCTCAACTCGCCTCTGAGCCCTATTCGCACGAGCTCTTTGCTGCCGCACCCTGGCAGCCCTCATGTGCACAACCTCCTCCTCTTTGACTGTCACCTCTCCAAGGTTAGGATCCATCTCTCCTAGGGTGCTTGCTCACTACGGTTATATGGTGTTGGTTGGAGGCTAAGGGGAAATAGGCTTGTGGCTATGGTGAGGCTGATAGGGGTGGCTTTTATTGACACCAAGGCAGGCCCATTTTGGCAATTTAGCTCCATGAACAAGGCATCAACTTTATGACCACAAAAACAATTTTCATGTCAATGCTAACCAAACCATTAAGCTAAATAAAAATATGATCATACATGACAACACAACATCATTACTTAATATGAGTAGTTCATCATTGCATTGCTTAGCATAAGTAGCTCTTCACTTCATTACTTAAACAAACCATGGTGTTCTTAACTTAACTGACATCAATACACTTACGAACATAGCTTAACTTAGCATCTCACCCATCGGATCACCAAAATACACACACACCTACCACCATCAACTTGCAAGGCTTGTTTGCTTATCTAGGATTGCCTTCATTTTCATTCCTTTAGTATTGCCTTGATCTGCTCCAGTTTCTCCTTGCTCCCATGCCCAGCCTTCAGCAGGTCGACAACTACATTCTCAAGCTCATTCTTCTCTTCTGCAAGGAGATCCCTGTCCACCTTGAGCTCATGCATATCCTTCCTGTGTTCTTGATTATTGTTGGGGAACGTTGCATGGAAAACAAAAAAATCTACGCACACGCAAGATCTATCCATGGAGATGCATAGCTACGAGAGGGGGAGAGCATCTACATACCCTTGTAGATCGCTAAGCGTAATGCGGTTGATGTAGTCGTACACCTTCATGATCCGTACCGATCAAGCACTGAACGCACAGCACCTCTGCATTCAGCACACGTTCAGCTCGATGACGTCCTCGCCTTCTTGATCCAGCAAAAGGGGCGAAGTAGTAGATGAGTTCCTGCAGCACGACGGCGTGGTGACGGTGATGGTGAACTAGAGGGAGGAGATTAGAACCACACTGGACTTCTAATTATGAGGATTAGAGGTAGCTAGGGCTAGATCTAATTAGTCGACTAGGACCAACTAGAGGAGGCTCAAAAACTTGTGTTCTAAGGGCTAGCCCTGCTCCTCTATTTATATGTTGAGCCCTGGGGCCATTACTTGGTGAGAGGGCCTCCCCAAAGTTGGTTTGGAACGCAAAGAAGAGTCCTCGGACTCCAGGGCCAAGCGCCATGGTTCCTAGGGTTTGCGTAAACGCCACGGACTACGGCGTCTGGCCCAGGGTGTAGACGCCAGGAACCTTGGCGTCTAGCCCCTGCCCTCTGAGAAAACCCCTTTGTGCATTGTCTTAAGGCCTCGTGGGCCTTACCCCTTGGCCCAACCATATCATCCTATATATCAATCTTTACCTCAGGACTATTCTTGAGCTCATCATCATGTCCGTGATCTCATCTGGGACTCTGAACAACATTTGATCACCAACATACATAACTCATATAATATTATATCGTCAACGAACATTAAGCTTGCGAACCCTACGGGTTCGAGAATGATGTAGACATGACCGAGACGCTTCTCCGGTTAATAACCAATAGTGGGACCTGGATGCCCATGTTGGTTCCTACATATTCTACGAAGATCTTTATCGGTCGAACCTTTATGACAACATACGTAGTTCCCTTTGTCCGTCGGTATGTTACTTGCCCGAGATTCGATCGTCGGTATCTCAATACCTAGTTTAATCTCGTTACCGGCAAGTCCCTTTACTCGTTCAGTAATACATCATCTTGTAACTAACTCCTTAGTCACTTTGCTTGCAAGCTTCTTGTGATGTTGTATTAACGAGAGGGCCCAGAGATACCTCTCCATCATACGGAGTGACAAATCCTAATCTCGATTCACGCCAACTCAACAGACACCTTTGGAGATACCTGTAGAGCACCTTTATGATCACCCAGTTACGTTGTGACGTTTGATAGCACACAAGGTATTCCTCCGGTATCTGAGAGTTGCATGATCTCATGGTCGAAGGAATATGTATTTGACATTAAGAAAGCAGTAGCAACAAACTGAACGATCATTTGCTAAGCTAACGGATGGGTCTTGTCCATCACATTATTCTTCTAATGATGTGATCCCGTTATCAAGTGACAACACATGTCTATGGTTAGGAAACCTTAACCATCGTTTGATCAACGAGCTAGTCTAGTAGAGGCTTACTAGGGACTTAGTATTTGTTTATGTATTCACACATGTATTTAAGTTTCCGGTCAATACAATTCTAGAATGAATAATAAACCTTTATCATGAATAAGGAAATATGATAATAACCCATTTATTATTGCCTCTAGGGCATATTTCCAACAATTATATCTACCTAAGATTGTAGGATGCACCTTTGCTCCTTTGCAAGTCTCAGCCTCTCCATCTTGACCTCCAACTATAGCCCTTCCTTCTTCTCAAATTCTTCAACATCCATTGCTTTCTGGTAGTTCACCTTGCCACCCCGCTCATGAAACATGTCTCATAGCTTGGTCAAGCAGTTTTGCAGTATAACAGGCCAAGGCACATCAATCCACTTCACTACACCACAATGGACACCTCCTTGCTAATGTATAGTAAATGTAAGAAATGTTGACATCATAACTAAATTAGTACATTGCTCACTACTTTCCTAATAGCTAACAATTCTATAGACTGACATTGTACAAATATCGGCCATTTGCAAAACTAACATAATTGTAAATGGGTGTTGGTGATTGGCAATTTCCCTGTCAAATTACAGAGCATATGGCCATTTCATGTGCTAGTCATTGTAGATACCTCAATATGCAATACTTTCTTACTGCTTGATCTCCTTACACCTCATTAACAACAAATATTAACATTGCAATTTCCCTGTCTAACTGCAAATCGTTTTCATTTTCTAGGCATTGTACTTTGATACGTCCATTTTGCATCATGTTTTCTTACTGTTATTTATGATATTTTTATCCATAATAAAGCTTTTTTGGAGTAATTCTAATGCCTTTTCTCTCATAATATGCAAGGTATACACCAAGAGGAGAATTCCGACACCTGGAAATCTGGACCTGAAAAAGCTATGTCAGGTGACCTATTCTGCACAACTCCAAATGAGCTGAAACTTCACGAGGATTTTTTATGGAATATATAAGAATTATTGGAGCAAATAACTACCAGAGGGGGCCCACCAGGTGGCCACAACCCATCTGGGCGCGCCAGGAAGCCCAGGCGCGCCCTGGTGGGTTGTGCTCACCCAGGCCCACCTCCGGTGCCCATTTACTGGTACATAGGTCATTTTGCCCTAGAAAAAATAGAGAGAGGACTTTCGGGATGGAGCGCCGCCGCCTCGAGGTGGAACTTGGGCAGGAGCACTTTTGCCCTCCGGCGGAGCGATCCCGCCAGGGGAACTTCCCTCCCGGAGGGGGAAATCATCGTCATCATCATCACCAACAACTCTCCCATCTTGGGGAGGGCAATCTCCATCAACATCTTCAACAGCACCATCTCATCGCAAACCCTAGTTCATCTCTTGTGTTCAATCTTGTTACCGGAACTATAGATTGGTGCTTGTGGGTGACTAGTAGTGTTGATTACATCTTGTAGTTGATTACTATATGGTTTATTTGGTGGAAGATTATATGTTCAGATCCATTATGCTATTTAATACTCCTCTGATCATGAGCATGTTTATCATTTGTGAGTAGTTACTTTTGTTCTTGAGGTCACGGGAGAAATCATGTTGCAAGTAATCATGTGGATTTGATATGTGTTCGATATTTTGATAGTATGTATGTTGTTATTCCCTTAGTGGTGTCATGTGAACGTCGACTACATGACACTTCACCATATTTGGGCCTAAGGGAATGCATTGTGGAGTAGCAATTAGATTATGGGTTGCGAGAGTGACAGAAGCTTAAACCCCAATTTATTCACTATTTCGTAAGGGACCGATTGGATCCAAAAGTTTAATGCTATGGTTAGAATTTATTCTTAATACTTTTCTCGTAGTTGCGGATGCTTGCGGGAGGGTTAATCATAAGTAGGAGGTTCGTTCAAGTAAGAACAACACCTAAGCACCGGTCCACCCACATATCAAATTATCAAAGTAGCGAACGTAAATCGAACCAACATGATGAAAGTGACTAGATGAAATTCCCGTGTACCCTCAAAAACACTTTGCTTATCATAAGAGAACATTTTGGCCTTGCCTCAAAAGGATTGGGCTACCTTGCTTCACTTTTGTTACTACTATCTTTACTTGCTCGTTACAAATTATCTTGTTATCAAACTACTCCGTTACTTACAATTTTAGCACTTGCAGACATTACCATGCTGAAAACCACTTGTCATTTCCTTCTGCTCCTCGTTGGGTTCGACACTCTTCCTTATCAAAAAGAGCTACAATTGATCCCCTATACTTGTGGGTCATCAAGGCTATTTTCTGGCGCCGTTGCCGGGGAGTGAAGTGCCTTTGGTAAGTGGAATTTGGTAAGGAAACATTTATATAGTGTGCTGAAATTTATTGTCACTTGTTACTATGGAAAACAATCCTTTGAGGGGTTTGTTCGGGGTATCTTCACCTCGTCCGGAACCACAATTAGCTACCCCTCAACCTACTGCACCTACTAAAAATATTGAATATGAAATTCCTTCGGGTATGATAGAACAACTGCTAGCTAATCCTTATGCAGGAGATGGAACCGAACATCCTGATATGCACTTGATATATGTGGAACAAATTTGTATATTGTTTAAGCTTGCAGGTTTACCCGGAAATGAAGTGATGAAAAAGGTTTTCCCTTTATCTTTGAAGGGAAAAGCATTGGCATGGTATAGGCTATGCGATGATATTGGATCATGGAATTGGAATCGATTGAAATTGGAGTTCCTCCAAAAAAATTATCCTATGCATCAAGTTCATCGTGATCAGAATTATATATATAATTTTTGGCCTCGTGAAGGTATCGCTCTAGCTTGAGGGAGGCTTAAGTCAATGTTATATTCATGCCCCAATCATGAGCTCTCAAGAGAAATTATTATCCAGAAATTTTTATGCTCGGCTTTCTCGTAATGATCAAACCATGCTTGATACTTCTTGTGTTGTTTCTTTTATGAAGAAGACTATTGAATTCCGGTGGGATCTTATGGAAAGAACTAAACGCAACTCTGAATATTGGGAACTCAACGAAGGTAAAGACTCAGGTATTAAACTTAAATATGATTGTGTTAAATATTTTATGAATACCGATGCTTTTCAAAAGTTTAGCAATAAATATGGACTTGACTCTGAGATAGTAGCCTCCTTTTGTGAATCAGTTGCTACTCATGTTGAACTCCCTAAAGAGAAGTGGTTTAAATATCACCCACCTATTAAAGAAGAAACTAAAGAACCAGTACCAGTTAAAGAAGAAACAATACTTTATAATGTTGATCCAGTTGTTCCTTCTGCTTATATTGAGAAACCACCTTTCCCTGTTAGGATAAAGGAACATGCTAAAGTTTCAACTATGGTTAACAAAAGCTATATTAGAACACCTAAACCAGATGAACAAATCAAAGTAGAACCTAGCATTGTTATGGTTAAAGATCTCTTAGAAGAAGATATAGACGGGCATGTTATTTACTTCTGTGAAGAAGCTACTAGAATTGCCAAACCTGATAAAAAGGACAAACATAGACCTGTTGTTGGCATGCCTGTCATCTCAGTTAAAATTGGAGATCACTGTTATCATGGTTTATGTGACATAGGTGCTAGTGTGAGTGCTATTCCTTACACATTATATCAAGAAATTATGAATGATATAGCACCCGTAGGAATAGAAGACATAGATGTTACTATTAAACTTGCTAATAGAGACACCATATCACCAATTGGGATTGTTAGAGATATTGAAGTCTCGTGTGGGAAAATAAAATACCCTACTGATTTTCTTGTTCTTGGTTCCACACAAGATGACTTTTGTCCCATTATCTTTGTTAGACCTTTCTTGAACACCGTTAATGCTAAGATAGATTGTGAGAAACAAACTGTCGATGTTAGTTTTGGTGATGAGTCTCATGAGTTTATTTTTTCCAAGTTTAGTAGAAAGCTTCATGAAAAAGAATTGACTGGTAAGGATGAATTAATTGGTCTTGCTTCTATTGCTGTTCCACCTATTGATCCTTTAGAACAATATTTGCTAGACCATGAAAATGATTTACATATGGATGAAAGAAATGAAATAGATAAAATTTTCTTTGAACAACGTCCTCTACTTAAACACAGTTTGCCTATTGACACTCCAGGAGGTCCTCCTCCACCTAAAGGTGATCCTGTGTTTGAATTAAAACAATTGCCAGACACTTTGAAGTATGCTTATCTTGATGAAAAGAAGATATATCATGTTATTATTAGTGCTAACCTTTTAGAACATGAAGAAGAAACATTATTGAAAGTTCTAAGGAAGCATCGAGCTGCTATTGGATATACTCTTGATGATTTAAAGGGCATTAGTCCCACTCTATGTCAGCACAAAATTAATATGGAACCTGATGCTTGATACGTCCATTTTGCATCATGTCTTTTTACTGTTATTTATAATGTTTTTATCCATAATAATGCTTTTTGGAGTAATTCTAATGCCTTTTCTCTCATAATTTGCAAGGTACACACCAAGAGGGAGAATTCTGGCAGCTGGAAATCTGGACCTGGAAAAGCTACATCAGGCCACCTATTCTGCACAACTCCAAATAAGCTGAAACTTCATGGAGATTTTTTATGGAATATTTAAGAAATACTGGAGCCAATAACCACCAGAGGGGGGCCACCAGGTGGGCACAACCCACCTGGGCGCGCCAGGCCCCCCAGGCGCGCCCTGGTGGGTTGTGGCCTCCTTGGCCCACCTCCGGTGCCCATCTTCTGGTATATAAGTGATTTTGACCTAGAAAAAATAAGGGGGAGACTTTCGGGACGGAGCGCCGCCGTCTCGAGGCGGAACTTGGGCATGAGCACTTTTGCCCTCCGGCGGAGCGATTTCACCGGGGGAACTTCCCTCACGGAGGGAGAAATCATCGTCGTCGTCATCACCAACAACTCTCCCATCTTGGGAGGGCAATCTCCATCAACATCTTCAACAGCACCATCTCCTCTCAAACCCTAGTTCATCTATTGTGTTCAATCTTGTTACCGGAACTATAGATTGGTGCTTGTGGGTGACTAGTTGTGTTGATTACATCTTGTAGTTGATTACTGTATGGTTTATTTGGTGGAAGATTATATGTTCAGATCCATTATGCTATTTAATACTCCTCTAATCATGAACATGTTTATCATTTGTGAGTAGTTACTTTTGTTCTTGACGTCACGGGAGAAATCATGTTACAAGTAATCATGTGAACTTTACTTGTCCTTTTGGAACCGACGCCTATAGACGTATGCCTTTTGGTTTATGTAATGCACCTGCTACCTTTCGAAGATGTATGACTGCTATATTCTCTGACTTTTGTGAAAAGATTGTTGAGGTTTTCATGGATGACTTTTCTGTTTATGGGAAGTCTTTTGATGATTGTTTAAGCAATCTTGATCGAGTTTTGCGGAGATGTGAACAAACAAATCTTGTCTTGAATTGGGAGAAGTGTCACTTTATGGTTAATGAAGGCATTGTCTTGGGTCATAAAACTTCTGAAAGAGGTATTGAAGTGGACCAAGCTAAGGTTGATGCAATTGAGAAAATGCCATGTCCTCAAGATATAAAAGGTATTCGTAGTTTCCTAGGTCATGCTGGTTTCTATAGGAGATTTATCAAAGACTTTTCTAAAATTTCTAGGCCTCTCACTAGTCTCTTGCAAAAGGATATTCCCTTTTTTTTGATGATGATTGTTTAGAAGCCTTTGAAACACTCAAGAAACCCTTAATTTCTGCACCTATTGTTCAACCACCTGATTGGAACTTGCCTTTTGAAATTATGTGTGATGCTAGTGATTATGCTGTTGGTGCTATTCTAGGACAAAGAGTTGATAAGAAACTTAATGTAATTCATTATGCTAGTAAAACTCTAGATAGTGCTCAAAGAAATTATGCTACTACTGAAAAAGGATTCTTAGCAGTGGTGTTTGCTTGTGATAAATTTAGACCTTATATTGTTGATTCAAAAGTAACTGTTCACACAGAACATGCTGCTATTAAATATCTTATGGAAAAGAAAGATGCTAAACCTAGACTTATTCAATGGGTTCTCTTGTTACAAGAATTTCATTTACATATCATTGATAGAAAAGGATCTGAGAACCCAGTAGCTGATAATTTGTCTAGGCTTGAAAATGTGCTTGGTGACCCACTACCTATTGATGATAGTTTTCCTGATGAGCAGTTAGCTGCAATAAATGTTTCTCATAGTACTCCTTGTTATGCTGACTATGCTAATTACATTGTTGCTAAATATTTACCACCTAGCTTTACATACCAACAAAAGAAAAAAATTCTTCTATGATTTAAGACATTACTTTTGGGATGACCCACATCTTTATAAAGAAGGAGTAGATGGTATTATTAGACGTCGTGTACCTGAGCATGAACAGGGACAAATCCTACGGAAATGTCACTCCGAAGCTTATGGAGGGCATCATGCTGGAGATAGAACTGCTCATAAGGTATTGTAGTCTGGATTTTATTGGCTTACTCTCTTCAAGGATGCTCGTAAGTTCGTCTTATCTTGTGATGAATGATACGTCCATTTTGCATCATGTTTCCTTGCTGTTATTTATAATGTTTTTATCCATAATAATGCTTTTTGGAGTAATTCTAATGCCTTTTATCTCATAATTTACAAGGAACACACCAAGAGGGAGAATTCTGGCAGCTAGAAATCTGGACCTCGAAAAGCTACATCAGGCCACCTATTCTGCACAACTCCAAATGAGCTGAAACTTTACGGAGATTTTTTATGAATTATTTGAGGAATATTGGAGCCAATAAACACTAGAGGGGGCCACCAGGTGGGCACAACCCACCTGGGCGCGCTAGGCCCCCCAGGCGCACCCTGGTGGGTTGTGGCCTCCTCGGCCCACCTCCGGTGCCCATCTTCTGGTATATAAGTCATTTTGACCTGGAAAAAATAAAGGGGAGACTTTCGGGACGGAGCGCCACCGTCTCAAGGTGGAACTTGGGCAGTAGCACTTTTGCCCTCCGGCGGAGCGATTCCACCGGGGGAACTTCCCTCCCGGAGGGGGAAATCATCGTCATCATCATCACCAACAACTCTCCCATCTTGGGGAGGGCAATGTCCATCAACATCTTCAACATCACCATCTCATCTCAAACCCTAGTTCATCTCTTGTGTTCAATCTTGTTACCAGAACTATAGATTGGTGCTTGTGGGTGACTAGTAGTGTTGATTACATCTTGTAGTTGATCACTATATGGTTTATTTGGTGGAAGATTATATGTTCAGATCCATTATGCTATTTAATACCCCTCTGATCATGAGCATGTTTATCATTTGTGAGCAGTTACTTTTGTTCTTGAGGTCACGGGAGAAATCATGTTGCAAGTAAGCATGTGAATTTGATATGTGTTCGATATTTTGATAGTATGTATGTTGTTATTCCCTTAGTGGAGTCATGTGAACGTCGACTACATGACACTTCACCATATTTGGGCCTAAGGGAATGCATTGTGGAGTAGCAAATAGATGGTGGATTGCGAGAGTGACAGAAGCTTAAACCCCAGTTTATGCGCTATTTCGTAAGGGACCGATTGGATCCAAAAGTTTAATGCTATGGTTAGAATTTATTCTTAATACTTTTCTCGTAGTTGCGGATGCTTGCGGGAGGGTTACTCATAAGTAGGAGGTTTGTTCAAGTAAGAACAACACCTAAGCACCGATCCACCTACATATCAAATTATCAAAGTAGCGAACACAAATCAAACCAACATGATGAAAGTGACTAGATGAAATTCCCGTGTACCCTCAAGAACGTTTTGCTTATCATTAGATACCGTTTTGGCCTGTCCTTTTCCTCAAAAGGATTGGGCTACCTTGCTACACTTTTGTTACTATTATCGTTACTTGCTCGTTACAAATTATCTTGCTATCAAACTACTCTACTACTTACAATTTCAGCACTTGCAGACATTACCTTACTGAAAACGACTTGTCATTTCCTTCTGCTCCTCGTTGGGTTCGACACTCTTACTTATCGAAAAGAGCTACAATTGATCCCCTATACTTGTGGGTCATCAAGGCTATTTTCTGGCGCCGTTGCCGGGGAGTGAAGCGCCTTTGGTAAGTGGAATTTGGTAAGGAAACATTTATATAGTGTGCTGAAATTTATTGTCACTTGTTACTATGGAAAACAATCCTTTGAGGGGTTTGTTCGGGGTATCTTCACCTCGTCCGGAACCACAATTAGCTACCCCTCAACCTACTGCACCTACTGAAAATATTGAATATGAAATTCCTTCGGGTATGATAGAACAACTGCTAGCTAATCCTTATGCAGGAGATGGAACCGAACATCCTGATATGCACTTGATATATGTGGAACAAATTTGTATATTGTTTAAGCTTGCAGGTTTACCCGGAAATGAAGTGATGAAAAAGGTTTTACCTTTATTTCTGAAGGGAAAATCATTGGCATGGTATAGGCTATGCGATGATATTAGATCATGGAATTGGAATTGTTTGAAATTGGAGTTCCACCAAAAAATTTATCCTATGCATCTAGTTCATCGTGATCGGAATTATATATATAATTTTTGGCCTCGTGAAGGAGAAAGTATCGCTCTAGCTTGGGGGAGGCTTATGTCAATGTTATATTCATGCTCCAATCATGAGCTCTCAAGAGAAATTATTATTCAGAATTTTTATGCTCGGCTTTCTCGTAATGATCAAACCATGCTTGATACTTCTTGTGCTGGTTCATTTATGAAGAAAACTATTGAATTCTGGTGGGATCTTTTGGAAAGAATTAAAGGCAACTCTGAAGATTGGGAACTCGACGAAGGTAAAGAGTCAGGTATTAAACTTAAGTATGATTGTGTTAAATCTTTTATGGATACTGATGCTTTTCAAAAGTTTAGCACTAAATATGGACTTGACTGTGAGATAGTAGCCTCCTTTTATGAATCACTAGCACATATGCCCGCGCGTTGCAACAGGAGAGATGTTTCTTTGGAGAAGCAATGGGAGAGATAATTGATGTCTCCACCAAAAATGATCACCATAGCGGTGCGATAGAGAGAGGAGCTGTGGTCTTCTAGCGGGTCATGTTTGTCCCACGAGATATTGATAGTGCTGGGGTTAGTCGGCATGGCGGCAACCATCCAACTCGTGCCTTTTTTCCTTTGGGTCCGTCTCTGTCTCGGGGTTGTGTCTGCCTCTTCGTTTGGTAGCTATGCGGCGACCTTCAGAGCACGGTTGCTTCGACCGCTCTCTCTTATGATGGCGTAACCAGATGGATTACTAATTGTAGCGCATATATCCCGTTTCATTAACATATTTAGCGCATAACCAGACATCAATGCACTTCTCCATCAGGGTTTATTCTTTTGATTATTTTAGTGCTCACGTGCCCACAACTGTTTTATTCGAGCCAAACCAACATATTCTCTTTTATTGGCCCAAGAAAAAAATTGCTCCCTCAGACGGCCCAGTAGGGGAGTGTGGTTGAGGCCCAATACAGCCTACGAGTTGGAGCAATGTTTTTCTTGGGCCAAGTACGTGGGGGCTACTATATGACGCTAGTTGCGTAGAATACTGTGTGAGATGCACATCAGTTCGTGTATGGACCAACACACTGGTAGGCGCCAAGACAACCTGTGTTAGTAAGGCACGAAAAAATCCAAAAAATGATGAGTTGAAGGATCAAAATCATACCCTCAAAGACCCAACTACGTGCTGATAGCCACTCGAAGAAACGAGCCCTACCAACCAATGGCCAGCTCAAACCTTTAAGATCATACTCCAATGAGAGATTGGAGCCAATTTTTTTAACTGTTTTAAAAAATATAAATTGCTGAATATTCCTGGAAACATGAATAATTTTGAAAACCACAAACACTTTTTGAAATTCTTTACATTTTCAGAAATACACAACAAAATTTGAAACCCTCAAAATTCACAAATTTATTTGAAAACATAAACCTTTTATACTTACATGAACACGTTTTGAATTTGTGATTTTGTTTGAAAAAAGAAACATATTTTAAACATTCAGAACAATTTTTGAAAATGTGTTTCTATAAACTCGGACATTATTTTGAATTTGTGAACATTTCACTAAAACAAGAATATTTTTCATATTTGGAACATTTTTTAAATGCAATTTTTTTGTGAAAATCTCAAACAACTTAGGAAAAATACAAAGGAAAAATGGAACATTTTTTAAAACCTGAACAAATTTTGGAATGACAACAAAGATTTAATGTTCTGAACATTTTTTGAAACGGAATATATATTAAAATCCTGATTAAAAAAAATCGGATTTTTGTGATATTACGAGTTTTGTTCAAAATTTTAGTTGTACGAAAAAATGGGAGATAGAAAATAAACTTGAAAGGAAAAAAGGAAAAGGAAAAGGAAAGAAAAATATAAACAAATGGAAAAAGAAAAATAGAAACATAACACAGAACAATAAAAAAGAAAACGGTTGAGCCCAGCTCAAGGGCCCTATGCAAATTTGTGACTATTTTGGAACAAGAACAAATATTTAATTTCTAAACTTTTTCAAAACAGAATATATATATAAAGTTCTGAACATTTAAAAAAAATCTAATTTTTATGATATTATGAAGTTTTTTGAAAATTTTAAATTTACAAAAAAAGGGAGAAAAAATAATCTTGAAAGGAAAAAATACCAAAGTAAAAGTGAAAGAAATGGAAAAAAGAAAAATAGAAACATATTTTAAAGTTCTGAACATTTAAAAAATTGAATTTTTATGATATTATGAAGTTTTTTGAAAATTTTGAATTTACGAAAAAAGGAGAAAAAAATAAACTTGAAAGGAAAAAAGACCAAAGAAAAGGAGAAAGAAACGGAAAAAGAAAAATAGAAAGATAACACAAAACAAAACAAAAAAGAATAAATTTCAGCCTAGCTTTGGCGCCCAGTGCAAATTTACGAGTATGTAACGCTCGTTGCGATAGATAGGGTTTTTCCACCTGCATGGACACGAAAATAACTGGGCTGGCTTTGTGGGGCCACACTGTGAGTGGCCCTTGTACGAGATCTGGCGTTTTTCTTTTATAATAGACAAACGGACAAAAAAAAGTACCAACTCGAATCGAAAAAAAAATATTTTCGTTGGTGAGCGGATGAAAAAATTGGAGAAACACACCTTGCTTTATTAGTAGGTATAGATTTGCTACTCATGTTGAACTCCCTAAAGAGAAGTGGTTTAAATATCACCCACCTATTAAAGAAGAAATTAAAGGACCAGTACCAGTTAAAGAAGAAACAATAGTTTATAATGTTGATCCAGTTGTTTTTCTGCTTATATTGAGAAACCATCTTTCGCTATTAGAATAAAGGAACATGCTAAAGTTTCAACTATGGTTAACAAAAGCGATATTAGAACACCTAAACCTGATGAACAAATTAAAGTTGAACCTAGTATTGCTATGGTTAAAGATCTCTTGGAAGAAGATATGGATGAGCATGTTATTTACTTCTGTGAAGAAGCTGCTAGAATTGCTAAACCTGATAAAAGATATAAACATAGACCTGTTGTTGGCATGCCTGCTATTTCAGTTAAAATAGGAGATCACTATTATCATGGTTTATGTGACATGGGTGCTAGTGTGAGTGCTACTCCTTACACTTTATATGAAGAAATTATGAAAGACATAGCACCTGCTGAGATAGAAGGAATATATGTTACTATTAAACTAGCTAATAGAGACACCATATCACCAGTTGGGATTATTAGAGATGTTGAAGTCTTGTGTGGGAAAATTAAATACCCGACTGATTTTCTTGTTCTTGGTTCCCCGCAAAATGACTTTTGTCCCATTATCTTTGGTAGACCTTTCTTGAATACAGTTAATGCTAAGATAGATTGTAAGAAACAAACTGTTGGTGTTAGCTTTGGTGATGAGTCTCATGATTAATTTTCCCAAGTTTAGTAGAAATCATCATGGAAAAGAATTGCCTAGTGAGGATGAATTAATTGGTCTTGCTTCTATTGCTGTTCCACCTACTGATCCTTTAGAACAATATTTGCTAGACCATGAAAATGATTTACATATGCATGAAAGAAATGAAATAGATAAAGTTTTCTTTGAACAACTTCCTCTGCTTAAACACAATTTGCCTGTTGAAACTCTAGGAGGTCCTCCTCCACCTAAAGGTGATCCTATGTTTGAATTAAAACAAGTGCCAGACACTTTGAAATATGCTTATCTTGACGAAAAGAAAATATATCCTATTATTATTAGTGCTAACCTTTCAGAACATGAAGAAGAAAGATTATTGAAAGTTCTAAGGAAGCACCGGGCTACTATTGGATATACTCTTGATGATTTAAAGGGCATTAGTCCCACTCTATGTCAGCACAAAATTAATATGGAACCTGATGCTAAACTCGTTGTTGATCACCAACGTCGATTGAATCCAAAAATGAAGGAAGTGGTAAGAACGGAAATCTTAAAACTTCTGGAAGCAGGTATAATCTATCCTATAGCTGACAGTAGATGGGTGAGTCATGTTCATTATGTTCCTAAGAAAGGAGGTATTACTGTTGTTCCTAATGATAAGAATGAACTTATTCCACAAAGGATTGTTAGAGGCTATAGAATGGTAATTGATTACAGAAAAATAAACAAAGGAACTAGAAAGACCATTACCCTTTGCCTTTTATTGATCAAATGCTTGAAAGATTATCTAAGCACACACACTTTTGCTTCCTAGATGGATACTATGGCCTTTCACATATACCTGTTTCTCAACCTGATCAAGAAAATACCACTTTTACTTGTCCATTTGGAACTTATGCTTATAGACATATGCCTTTTGGTTTATGTAATGCACCTACTACCTTTCAAAGATGTATGACTGCTATATTCTTTGATTTTTGTGAAAATATTGTTGAGGTTTTCATGGATGACTTTTCTATTTATGGGAAGTCTTTTGATGACTGTTTAAGTAACCTTGAGCGAGTTTTGCAGAGATGCGAACAAACAAATCTTGTCTTGAATTGGGAGAAGTGCCACTTTATGGTTAATGTAGGCATTGTCTTGGGTCATAAAATTTCTGAAAGAGGTATTGAAGTGGATCAAGCTAAGGTTGATGCAATTGAGAAAATGTCGTGTCCTAAGGACTTCAAAGATATTCGTAGTTTCCTAGGTCATGCTGGTTTCTATAGGAGATTTATCAAAGACTTTTCTAAAATTTCTAGGCCTCTTACTAATCTTTTGCAAAAGGATATTCCTTTTGTTTTTTATGATGATTGTCTTGAAGCCTTTGAAACACTCAAGAAAGCCTTAATATCTGCACCTATTGTTCAACCACCTGATTGGAACTTGCCTTTTGAAATTATGTGTGATGCTAGTGATTATGTTGTTGGTGCTGTTCTAGGACAAAGAGTTGATAAGAAACTAAATGTTATTCATTATGCTAGTAAAACTCTAGACAGTGCTCAAAGAAATTATGCTACTACTGAAAAAGAATTCTTAGCAGTGGTGTTTGCTTGTGATAAATTTAGACCTTATATTGTTGATTCCAAAGTAACTATTCACACAGACCATGCTACTATTAAATATCTTATGGAAAATAAAGATGCTAAACCTAGACTTATTCGTTGGGTTCTCTTGTTACAAGAATTTGATTTACATATCATTTATAGAAAAGGAGCTGAGAACCGAGTAGCTGATAACTTGTCTAGGCTTGAAAATGTGCTTGCTGACCCACTACCTATTGATAATAGTTTTCTTGATGAGGAGTTAGCTGCAATAAATGTTTCTCACAGTACTCCTTAGTATGCTGACTATGCTAATTACATTGTTCCTAAATATTTACCACCTAGCTTTACATACATACAAACAAAATTCTTCTATGATTTAAGACATTACTTTTGGGATGACCCACATCTTTATAAAGAAGGAGTAGATGGTATTATTATACGTTGTGTACCTGAGCATGAACAGGGACAAATCCTACGGAAATGTCACTCCGAGGCTTATGGAGGGCATCATGCTGGAGATAGAACTGCTCATAAGGTATTGCAATCTAGATTTTATTGGCCTACTCTCTTCAAGGATGCCCGTAATTTTGTCTCTTCTTGTGATGAATGTCAAAGAATAGGTAATATCGGTAAGCGTCAAGAAATGCCTATGAATTATTCACTTGTTGTTGAACCATTTGATGTTTGGGGATTTGATTACATGGGACCTTTTCCTTCCTCTAATGGGTATACACATATTTTGGTTGATGTTGATTATGTTACTAAATGGGTAAAAGCTATTCCAACTAGTAGTGCTGATCACAGCACCTCTATTAAAATGCTTAAGGAAGTTATTTTCCCATGGTTTGGAGTCCCTAGATATTTAATGACTGATGGTGGTTCACACTTTATTCATGGTCCTTTTCGTAAGATGCTTGCTAAGTATGATGTTAACCATAGAATTGCATCACCCTATCATCCTCAGTCTAGTGTCAAGTTGAACTTAGCAATAGAGAAATAAAATTAATTTTGCAAAAGACTGTTAATAGGTCCAGGAAGAATTGGTCTAAGAAATTAGATGATGCACTTTGGGCTTATAGAACAACATATAAAAATCCTATGGGTATGCCTCCTTATAAAATGGTTTATGGAAAAGCTTGTCATTTACCTCTTGAGTTAGAACATAAAGGATATTGGGTAGCTAAAGAACTCAACTATGATTTCAAACTTGCTGGTGAAAAGAGGTTATTTGATATAAGCTCCTTAGATGAATGGAGAACCCAAGCTTATGAAAATGCAAAGTTATTCAAAAAAAAGTTAAAAGATGGCATGACAAAAGAATTCAAAGCGTGAGTTTAAAGTTGGAGAATATGTTCTTTTGTACAACTCTCATTTTAGATTTTTTGCAGGAAAGCTCTCTCGAAATGGGAAGGCCCATACATCATCGAGGAGGTTTACCGGTGTGGAGCCATCAAAACAAATAACTCCGAAGGTACTAACCCGAAGGTTGTCAATGGGCAACGAATAAAGCATTATATCTCAGGTACGCCTATCAATGTTGAAAGTAATATTATCCAAACTTTGACACTGGAATAACACATAAAAGAGTCCTTCCGGAACACTCCAGAATCGTGAAAATAAAGAGGTACGTGATACGGTAAGTAAACGGACTCCGAAAAATCTGCAAATTTTTTTTTATCAGTTTTGGAATATTTTAAAATTTTGGAAATAAAGAAACTTGCAAGAAGCATCCCCTGGTGGGCACAAGACACCTTACTCCATTTTTCTTCCATATGCTTGTCCTCCAAGATAAAAAACTATATATACTTCCCAAACCTGTTGATCATCGTATCGTGGAGAAATCCTCTGTTCTCTTTTCTTGCTGTTTCCGGTCAGATTTATCAAGCCAGACATCATGTCTTCTTGCTCCCCCAACAACATGGAAGAAGATGCTTGGCTGATGAAGATCGAGACGAAGCAAGAGGAGCCCACGGACACCATCAAGGGAGACAAGGGCAAGAAAGCTACCGTAGATCCACCCCCGGTGGCAGCACAAGAGCTGCTGGCCAAGGAGGAGGAAGAGGATATCCTTAAGCCATACCTACCTCATCTTACTCCTGCTGAGATTGAGGCTTTTCGCGTCATTGAAATAGTTCACATACAGAATATCTTACTCTCGAAAATATTCTGCATCAAGAGCATATCATCCATCTCCGGAGCGTCATCCGTCGGCTGGAGGACCTCTTGATCCTTAAGGATAGGATCTCTTCGTCACCACCATCATCTTCTTCACCACCAAAAGAGAATTGAGTATCGGGTATGGGCGCTCCCCTTGGCTTCCGCCAAGCTTGGGGGAGGTGCCCCGGTATCGTATCATCCGACTATCTTTTTGCCTTTACTTATCTTAGTTCGATCATTTGCTTTTAGATGAAATAAAGTTTAGCTCGATCCTTTCTTATTTGAGAGTCTGCTTAGTGATCTATCATTGTAATCATGTGCAAGTTATATAATAAAGTTAGTTTGAGTTTTTGCTTTCTTTACTTTCATGTTGCAGACAATATAAAGAAAGAAAGAAAAAGGGAAAAGAAAGTAAATAAAGGAACGGAAATAAATCTATAATATTATATACTAATCCTATGGTAGGTGATAGCACCACATAAGGAAAATTATAAGTAAGAAAATTTTATTAGGGATTGACAAACATAGCATTAGTCAATGATGCAACTCATGAAAGAATTAATAAGGGAAGAGAAGATTCACATATAGATATACTATCCTAGAAATCTTTTGTGATTGTGAGCCCTCATCAAAATATTATATGCCAAAATTGTTGACGTTGGACAAGGAAGACAACTTAATGGTTTATGTTTGTTTATATTCACATAGAAGTCATATTGTCATAGATCCTTCAACATGTGATCTTTGCCCCCTATCTTTGCTAGCCAAGAATTCCGCACTAAGTAGAGATACTACTTGTGCATCCAAAAACCCTTAAACCCAAATCTTTTTCAAGTGTACACAATACCTACCTATGGATTGAGCAAGATCCCTCAAGTAAGTTGTCATCGGTGCAAAAAGGCAATAAAAATTGCTTCTAAATATGTGAGATCATTTAGTGTAAGAGAAAATTGAGCGTTGTATGAACTTGGATGACAAAGAATAAAAGCGACAGACTGCATAATAAAGGTTGTCATCTTAAGGGGCAATACAACGTGTGATACGTCTCCAACGTATCTATAATTTTTTATTGGTCCATGCTGTTTTATTATCAATATTGGATGTTTTATAATCATTTTATAGTCATTTTATATCATTTTTGGTACTAACCTATTGACATAGTGCCAAGTGCCAGTTGCTGTTTTTCCATGTTTTTTACATCGCAGGAAATCAATATCAAACGGAGTCCAAATGCCACGAAACTCCACGATGATTTTTTATGGGCTAGAAGAAAGGCAACGGGCCCTGGTTGCACCTGGGGAGTGCCTCGAGGGGGGCACAACCCACCAGGGTGCGCCCTGGTGGGTTGTGCCCACCTCGGGTGCCCCCCGGACCGCCTCTTTGCTCTATAAATACCATAATATTCTAGAAACCCTAGAACAAGCGTCGAAATATTCATGCAGCCGTCGCAGAGTCCAGAACCACCAGATCCAATCTAGACACCACCACGGAGGGGTTCACCACTTCCATTTGTGCCTCTCCGATGATGCATGAGTAGTTCTTTGTAGACCTTCGGGTCCGTACTTAGTAGCTAGATGGCTTCCTCTCTCTCTCTCTCGCTGGATTCTCAATACAATGGTCTCTTGGAGATCCATATGATGTAACTTTTTGCGGTGTTTTTGTTGGGATCTGATGAACTTTGAGTTTATGATCAGTCATATCTTTTTATATCCATGAAAGTTATTTGAGTTTCTTTGATCTCTTATATGCATGATCTCTTATAGCCTCGTATTTCTTCTCCGATATTTGGGTTTTATTTGGCCAACTTGATCTATTTATCTTGCAATGGGAAGAGGTGCCCGGTAGTGGGTTCGATCTTACGTTGCTTGATCCCAGTGACAGAAGGGGAAACGACATGTACGTATCGTTGCTACTAAGGATAAAAAGATGAGATCTATATCTACCGCCACGCCATATAGATAAACGGATCTTGTCTACATCATGTCATCGTTCTTATTGCATTACTCCATTTTTCCATGGACTTAATACACTAGATGCATGTTGGATAGCGGTCGATGTGTGGAGTAATAGTAGTACATGCAGGCAGGAGTCGGTCTACTAATCTTGGACGTGATGCCTATGTAATGATCATTGCCTGGATATCGTCATGATTATTTGAAGTTCTATCAATTGCCCAACAGTAATTTGTTTACCCACCGTTGCTATTTTTCTCGAGAGAAGCCACTAGTGAAACCTACGGCCCCCGGGTCTTATTTCTCATATATTTGCCTTGCGTTCTACTTTTCCTTTGCATTTTTATCCAGATCTATTAAACCAAAAAATACAAAAATACCTTGCTGCACTTTACTTATTTGCGATCTATTATTTCAATCTACTACAATTTACCTCTCGTCCGCTTGCCAATTTCTGGCGCCGTTACCCGAAAGGGACTGGCAACCCCTTTAACACGTCGGATTGCGAGGTGTTGTTATTTGTGTGCAGGTGCTGTTTAGTTGTGTTGCTTGGTTCTCCTACTGGTTCGATACCTTGGTTTCATAACTGAGGGAAATACTCTACCGTCGATGTGCTACATCATCGCTCCCTCTCCGGGGAAATACCGACGTAGTTCTAGCTACCATCAACGTGACGTTCTCTTGCACTAAGGGATTGAGCATGCAAACAAATAAGCGCATGGCAACCTCTGCTTCCCTCTGCGAAGGGCCTATCTTTTACTTTTATGTATTTACTTTGAGTCAAAAGTTTTCCTTCTATTCCTTTTTATTTTCTCTTTTGGCAAGCATCATGTGGTGAGGAAAGATCTAGGCACATATATCCAGTTGAATATAGATAGCATGAGTTATTATTGTTGACATCACCCTTGAGGTGAATATGTTGGGAGGCGAAACTATAAGCCCCTATCTTTCTATGTGTCCGGTTGAAACGTTTTGCTCATAGGTACAAGGTGAGTGTTAGCAATCATAGAAGACTATATGATGGTTGAGTATGTGGACTTGCTTAAAAGGCTCCGGCACGTGACTCTTCCTGAAAAGATGATGAATTGCAGTTGCAAAGTTGACTGAGAACATAGTTTGTTGGTTTCTAATAGAGTTTTTGCTTTATACTTCGATTATGTGATGAACTGTTACTTATTCATGGGAAGTATATGATGCAAGTTTTATGATAAAAGTCTTATGTTTAATTTTGTTGCTGTTATAATAATCAACATGATATTTATGTCCGTATTTTGTTTTTATCGACACCTCTCTCTCAAAGCATGTGGACATGTTTTTCGATTTCGGTTTTCGCTTGAGGACAAGCGAGGTCTAAGCTTGGGGTAGTTGATACATCCATTTTGCATCATGTTTCCTTGCTGTTATTTATAATGTTTTTATCCATAATAATGCTTTTTGGAGTAATTCTAATGCCTTTTCTCTCATAATTTACAAGGAACACACCAAGAGGGAGAATTCTGGCAGCTGAAAATCTGGACCTGGAAAAGCTACGTCAGGCCTGTCGGTGTCAAAACCGGCGGATCTCGGGTAGGGGGTCCCGAACTATGCGTCTAAGGCGGATGGTAACAGGAGGCGGGGGACACAATGTTTACCCAGGTTTGGGCCCTCTAGATGGAGGTAATACCCTGCTTCCTGCTTGATTGATCTTGATGATACGAGTATTACAAGAGTTGATCTACCACGAGATCGTAGAGGCTAAACCCTAGAAGCTAGCCTATGGTATGATTGTTGTTGTCCTACGGACTAAACCCTCCAGTTTATATAGATACCGGAGGGGGCTAGGGTTACACAGAGTCGGTTACAAGGGAGGAGATCTACATATCCGTATTGCCAAGCTTGCCTTCCACGCCAAGGAGAGTCCCATCCGGACACGGGACGAGGTCTTCAATCTTGTATCTTCATAGTCCAACAGTCCGGACAAAGGATATAGTCCGGCTGTCCGAGGACCCCCTAATCCAGGACTCCCTCAGTAGCCCCTGAACCAGGCTTCAATGACAATGAGTCCGGCGCGCAGATTGTCTTCGGCATTGCAAGGCGGTTCCTCCTCCGAATACTCCATAGAAGATTTTGAACACAAGGATAGTGTCCGGCTCTGCAAAACAAATTCCACATACCACTGTAGAGAGAATAATATTTCCACAAATCCAATCTGCCGACCGCTTTTCATAATGTGACGTATTGCCATGGTCTGGTTATGACGAACCGTTTTTCCGAGCCTGCCACTACACGTGTTGCGAGGCGGTTTTTATTGGCACGTCCTGTCGAAGCAGAGATCGTGTCCCTTTTTTCACGGGATTCTCATCAATACAGGTGTGGGTAACCCAACCGCGCCATCAATTACGGCGCTTGGGGAATAAGAGGTTTTACCAGGCAAGTGGGGAGGCGCAGAATCCCTGCTGCCTTTATAAGGGGATAAGGACTCCCTTTCGCACCCACGCTTTCTACTTCCCGATTCATTCCCTTCTGCTCAAGCTCCAGCGCCCAAGCGTTCGTCTTCTCTGCCCACAAAAGGTCTTCCGAAGATGTCCGGATCCGGAGCAGGAGGCAAATGGATGGCCTCTACCGTCTGAGAGAAGGATATCAAAAAGCTTCGGGAGGCCGGGTACCTGGCCAAGAAAATCAGCCACCGTCTCCCGACGGCGGGACAGATCGTCCCTACTCCGGAACCCCACGAGAGGGTTGTATTCCTCCCTCACTTTGTCCGCGGGCTAGGGTTTGCCCTCCACCCATTCGTTCGTGGCATCATGTATTATTATGGGATTGATCTTCACGATCTGTCCCCTAATCCCTTCCTCAACATCTCAACATTCATTGTCGTGTGCGAGGCTTTTCTCCGCATTTCGCCGCACTTCGGTTTATGGCTGAAGATTTTTAATGTGAAGCCCAAGGTGGTGGGCGGCGAGCACGTCGAGTGCGGGGGCGCCATGGTGAGCAAGATGCCCAACGTCATATGGCCAACATGAACCTTTAATGATTCTGTCAAGGAGTGGCAACAGCAGTGGTTTTATATCACTGAGCCGCGCGGCACGGAATGGGCCGCCTCTCCCGAGTTCTGATCCGGCCCCCCTGCGGCTTACATCCTGGGTCAAGAAAGGCCTGGACTGGTCCTCGTCCGACGAACTGTCGGTGCTCCAGACATGCGTTGAGGACATGGGAGACAAGAACATTGAACTTGTCAATGTGGTCCAGGTGATGTTAGTTCGCCGGATCTTGCGTTGTCAGCACCGGACTTGCAATTTATGGGAATTTGATCCGGCCAGGCACCAGACCTTGCGAGAGCTTTTCGGCTCATCGCACAAGGACATTTGGAAGGTGCTTTTCAAGTCCCGCAAATCGTGGCCGGACTCCGCCGAGGACCGTGGGTACCAACTGTCCCGCCCGGCAAATTCGGTAAGTTATCAAACTTTTCTATCCGCGTAACCCAAAGGAAGCGCTTAACGTGTTTTATACAACTCTCCTAGGGCTGGACGAAGAAGGCAGAGCGGATCCATTGTCCAGCCCCGCTGCCCGAAGAACCGGCCATCCCACTTCTGACGAAGATGCTGGCCCCGACGCCTTACAAGGTGCCGAAGAAGACGGCCGAGAAGGAGGCCAAAAAGACCCGGGGCGGCCTTCGTCGTCGCGGCACTTCGGACACAATATCCAAAGGCTCCAATGCCCATTCCGCCTCCGAAGAGGACGAGAAGGAGGAGGAAGATGAATCCCCTACGGGGGGAAGAAAGAAGAGGACGGCCTCCGCACACTTGGAGGCCGAGCTGCCCAAAAGGGGAAAGGTTCCTCTTCCGGGGGAGTCCACTGCCGCCGCCGACAGCGGCCCGGCATGGGATCCCAGGGCCCAGCCCCTGGTGAACTCGTAAGTATATAAAATCTGAGTACGTTTTAGTCGTCCGGACTCATCGTGGCTTAGTATTTTAACCTAAGCCATATTTTTTGTAGTCCGGCGAGGTCCCGTACCAAACAATCCTCATCAGAGGACTTGCTGAGCTCAAATGCTATGGAGAGCGGGACGCCCCCAAAGGCCCCTTCCTCCAAACAGGTGCATAACACCGAGGCTTCGTCCCAGAAGGACCCCGGCCAAGGAAGAAAGGAAAAAACCGTGAAGGCGGCGCCTGGAGGTCAAACCTCAGGGGCCGGACACGTGGGGGAAAAGATTCCCATGGGGGCTGACGGCGGGGGCGATCCTGAGTTCAGCTCCCAGCCGGATGCGATTCCAAAGACCTATACGGCTCCAGAATCAAGCAGGCAGCCTCCCTCGGCTGGAGGGGGCGTGCCTGTTCCATTGGCGACCTCTGTCCATCCAGAAGTGTCGGATGCTTTGTTGGTGGCGTTGAAAAACGCCTCCATCGTTGACGAACACCGTGCCCTTATGGGTGCGGTGATTGAGAAGATTCAGTCAACTGAGAGTGGACTGGACGAAGCCTGTATCAGCCTTATAAGAGGCTTTGAGGTATGTTTTATGAGTTGTTGAAGAGTGTCATAGTATAGATAGTAGCCCCTGATACACTGTTCGGTGAAAGAAACAACCGGATAGGGGATCGAATTGATGATCGCAGGAAGACTCATTGAATGATATTGATTTCTCTTCTGTTACAAGAAGGCGTCTGTAGCGGCTGCTGCCTCTCGTACTGCGGAGGTCTCCGGACTGAATCATAGTCTGGAGCGGGCCATAGAAGAACTTGGCCAATTGAGAATGCAGTTGAGAGATAAACAAGGTATGCACAGGCTTTGCTCGCATTTATTGCGAAATAAATTTTCAGTATGAGATAAGCTACATAATTTGTGCTAGGGATTATGACCGAAGTCGAGGCCCTTAAAAGGGCCGTTGCCGAGGCCGAGAAAAAGGCAGCCACAGAGCGGACTCTTCGTGAGAAACACGAGGCCAGAGTTATTAAAGCTGAGCAGGAGCTGCAAGAGGCCGTAAGGAAATGCGAGACCTTGGAACAGAGTTTAACGGAGAAAGAATCCGAACTCACCAAGGCGCGTCAAGCCACGAGCGATGCCCGGGGGGAAACCCAAAGCGCCCTGCAGGGGATCCAAAAGGCGAGAAAGATCGCGGCGGGTAAGGCTTTTTCCATGTAAAGCAAGTATTTGAGGGGAAAACTATGTTTCTGATTTTGAATCCGGATTTCTCAGGGGTATTTGCCGAGCTACCTCACAGCATATCAGATGCCGCCCAATTCTACCGAGCCGAAGAAAGGAACACTGCAGATAAGCTCTTCTGGTCGCAGTATTTGGCACCGAATTATCCGGTGCCTTTTGCCAATCAACTAAAACAGCTGATCGAACTGCATAAGACAGCGGAACTAGCCATGAAAGATCTGGCTATCCAGCTATGGCCCGCCGAGCCAATTCCAAGCAGCTACTTCGGGCTCGTGAAGCGGCTTGTGCGCTTGCCCTCGACTTGACGTCATCAAGCAGTCGGCCTGTATAGAAGGTGCGCGAATGGCCTTCGCCCGCGCAAAGGTGCACTGGGGGAAGATGGATGCCGAAAAGCTGATGACCGATGGACCGCCAGTGGGGAAGGAGCACCGCAAGCCCGAATTATATTATGAGAGTGTCCTAAAAGGATCCTACCTTGCAGCGGAGCTATGCACCAAGGACATTATATTTCCATGAATGCCAATCATGTTGTCCTTTGTAATGTTTGAACAAGGTCGTTTATTTTTCGCCTGTTATATAAAAGTTTACCCTCCTGTGCGGCCGTTTTATATGTTAAACCTGAGAGTTGGCCAGTCGTCGGCTTCTGCCCCCACGTAAGAAGTATGGGGGTGTTCGGGATAAACCTGAGCACTCTTTATCCTAGTTTTGGGTCCTTCGAAGGAGGTGCTCAGCACAACGAACCAGGCAATCGGACTATAGGGCTTTATCACTCTCACTTACCATAGGAGCTTTAGTATGGTAGGCGCAGCCCCTGGTGTTCGGAAGACCGTACTAGGGGCTCTATAAGCACCTGATCGGAGAAAAAAAACCCGGCAGATCTTGGGTAGGGGGTCCCGAACTGTGCGTCTAAGGCGGATGGTAACAGGAGGCGGGGGACACAATGTTTACCCAGGTTCGGGCCCTCTCGATGGAGGTAATACCCTACTTCCTGCTTGATTGATCTTGATGATATGAGTATTACAAGAGTTGATCTACCACGAGATCGTAGAGGCTAAACCCTAGAAGCTAGCCTATGGTATGATTGTTGTTGTCCTACGGACTAAACCCTCCGGTTTATATAGACACCGGAGGGGGCTAGGGTTACACAGAGTCGGTTACAAGGCCACCTATTCTGCACAACTCCAAATGAGCTGAAACTTTACGGAGATTTTTTATGAATTATTTGATGAATATTGGAGCCAATAAATGCCAGAGGGGGGCCACTAGGTGGGCACAACCCACCTGGGCGCGCTAGGCCCCCAGGCGCGCCCTGGTGGGTTGTGGCCTCCTCGGCCCATCTCCGGTGCCCATCTTCTGGTATATAAGTCATTTTGACCTAGAAAAAATAAAGGGGAGACTTTCGGGACGGAGCGCCGCCGTCTCGAGGCGGAACTTGGGCAGGAGCACTTTTGCACTTCGGCGGAGCGATTTCGCCGAGGGAACTTCCCTCCCGGAGGGGGAAATCATCGTCATCATCATCACCAACAACTCTCCCATCTTGGGGAGGGCAATATCCATCAACATCTTCAATAGCACCATCTCCTCTCAAACCCTAGTTCATCTCTTGTGTTCAATCTTGTTACCGGAACTATAGATTGGTGCTTGTGGGTGACTAGTAGTGTTGATTACATCTTGTAGTTGATCACTATATGGTTTATTTGGTGGAAGATTATATGTTCAGATCCATTATGCTATTTAATACCCCTCTGATCATGAGCATGTTTATCATTTGTGAGTAGTTACTTTTGTTCTTGAGGTCACGGGAGAAATCATGTTGCAAGTAATCATGTGAACTTGATATGTGTTCGGTATTTTGATAGTATGTATGTTGTTATTCCCTTAGTGGTGTCATGTGAACGTCGACTACATGACACTTCACCATATTTGGGCCTAAGGGAATGCATTGTGGAGTAGCAAATAGATGGTGGGTTGCGAGAGTGACAGAAGCTTAAACCCCAGTTTATGCGCTATTTCGTAAGGGACCGATTGGATCCAAAAGTTTAATGCTATGGTTAGAATTTATTCTTAATACTTTTCTCGTAGTTGCGGATGCTTGCGGGAGGGTTACTCATAAGTAGGAGGTTTGTTCAAGTAAGAACAACACCTAAGCACCGATCCACCTACATATCAAATTATCAAAGTAGCGAACACAAATCAAACCAACATGATGAAAGTGACTAGATGAAATTCCCGTGTACCCTCAAGAACGTTTGGCTTATCATTAGATACCGTTTTGGCCTGTCCTTTTCCTCAAAAGGATTGGGCTACCTTGCTACACTTTTGTTACTATTATCGTTACTTGCTCGTTACAAATTATCTTGCTATCAAACTACTCCGCTACTTACAATTTCAGCACTTGCAGACATTACCTTACTGAAAACTACTTGTCATTTCCTTCTGCTCCTCGTTGGGTTCGACACTCTTACTTTTCAAAAAGAGCTATAATTGATCCCCTATACTTGTGGGTCATCAATGAATGTCAAAGAATAGGTAATATCGGTAAGTGTCAAGAAATGCCTATGAATTATTCACTTGCTGTTGAACCATTTGATGTTTGGGGATTTGATTACATGGGACCTTTTCCTTCCTCTAATGGGTATACACATATTTTGGTTGCTGTTGATTATGTTACTAAACGGGTAGAAGCTATTCCAACTAGTAGTGCTGATCACAACACCTCTATTAAAATGCTTAAGGAAGTTATTTTCCCAAGGTTTGGAGTCCCTAGATATTTAATGACTGATGGTGGTTCACACTTTATTCATGGTGCTTTCTGTAAAATGCTTGCCAAGTATGATGTTAACCATAGAATTGCATCACCCTATCATCCTCAGTATAGTGGTCAAGTTAAACTTAGCAATAGAGAAATAAAATTAATTTTGCAAAAGACTATCAATAGGTCCAAGAAAAATTGGTCTAAGAAATTAGATGATGCACTTTGAGCTTATAGAACAACATATAAAAATCTTATGGGTACGTCTCCTTATAAAATGGTTTATGGAAAAGCTTGTCATTTGCCTCTTGAGTTAGAACATAAAGCATACTGGTCCATCAAAGAGCTCAATTATGATTTCAAACTTGCTGGTGAAAAGAGGTTATTTGATATTAGCTCATTAGATGAGTGGAGAACCCAAGCTTATGAAAATGCAAAATTATTCAAAGAAAAAGTAAAAGATGGCATGACAAAAGAATCCAAAAGCGCGAGTTTAAAGTCGGAGAATATGTTCTTTTGTACAACTCTCGTTTCAAATTATTTGCAGGAAAAATCCTCTCAAAAAGGGAAGGCCCATATGTCATCGAGGAGGTTTATCAGTCTGAGCCATCAAAATAAATAATCCCGAAGGTACTAACCCGAAGGTTGTCAATGGGCAACAAATAAAGCCTTATATCTCAGGTATGCCCATTAATGTTGAAAGTAATATTATCCAAACTTTGACACCGGAGGAACACATAAAAGAGTCCTTCCGGAACACTCCAGAATCGTGAAAATAAGGAGGTACGTGATATGGTAAGTAAACGGACTCCGAAAAATCTGCAAAAATATTTTTTATCAGTTTTTAATATTTCAGAATTTTGGAAATAAAGAAACTCCTAGGAAGCGTCCCATGGTGGGCACAAGACACCAGGGCGCGCCAGGCGTCCCCTCGTGGGCACAAGACACCAGGGCGCGCCAGGCTTGCCTGGCGCGCCCAGGTGGGTTGTGCCCACCTGGGACACCTTCCGGACTCCGTTTTTCTACCATATGCTTGTCCTCCAAGATAAAAAATCTATATATACTTCCCGAACCTGTTGATCACCGTATCGCGGAGAAATCTCTGTTCTTTTTTCTTGTTGTTTTCTGTCAGATCCCATCTACCATGGCCTCTTCAAGTCCCTCCAAGGACAAGTTCTTCAAGAACGTCATCAACCCATATCTGCGGGAGGTGGTGCAGCACCCTCAAACCATCCAGATGCATGAGGGGGTGTTGTACATCTGCGAGGAGCAAGGTCCCTAGGGCACGGGAACCGTGGAGGCCAGGCTTGAAGCCATGGAGCAGGAAGTCTTCCGGTGTAAGGGGATGATACGTCTCCAATGTATCTATAATTTTTGATTGTTCCATGCTATTATATTTTCTGTTTTGGATGTTTATGGGCTTTATTATGCACTTTTATATTATTTTTGGGACTAACCTATTAACCCAGAGCCCAGTGCCAGTTTCTGTTTTTCCCTTGTTTTAGTGTTTCGCAGAAAAGGAATATCAAATGGAGTCCAAACGGAATGAAACCTTCAGGAAAGTTATTTTTGGAACGGAAGCAATCCAGGGGACTTGGAGTGCACGTCAGGGAATCAACGAGGAAGGCACGAGGCAGGGGGCGCGCCCTCCACCCTCGTGGGCCCCTCGTGGCTCCCCTGACGTATTTCTTCCTCCTATATATACCAATATACCCTAAAACCTCCAGGGAACAGAATAGATCGGGAGTTCCGCCACCGCAAGCCTCTATAGCCACCAAAAACCAGTCAGGACCCTGTTCCGGCACCCTGCCGGAGGGGGGATCCCTCACCGGTGGCCATCTTCATCATCCCGGCGCTCTCCATGACGAGGAGGGAGTAGTTCACCCTCGGGGCTGAGGGTATGTACCAGTAGCTATGTGTTTGATCTCTCTCTCTCGTATTCTTGATTTGGCACGATCTTGATATATCGCGACCTTTGCTATTATAGTTGGATCTTATGATGTTTCTCCCCCTCTACTCTCTTGTAATGGATTGAGTTTTCCCTTTGAAGTTATCTTATCGGATTGAGTCTTTAATGATTTGAGAACACTTGATGTATGTCTTGCGTGGGATAACCGTGGTGACAATGGGTTATTCTATTGATTCACTTGATGTATGTTTTGGTGATCAACTTGCGGGTTTCACCCATGAACCTATGCATAGGGGTTAGCACACATTTTCGTCTTGACTCTCCAGTAGAAACTTTGGGGCACTCTTTGAGATTCTATGTGTTAGTTGAATAGATGAATTTGAGATTGTGTGATGCATATCGTATAATCATACCCACGGATACTGAGGTGACATTGGAGTATCTAGGTGACATTAGGGTTTTGGTTGATGTGTGTCTTAAGGTGTTATTTTACTACGAACTCTAGGGCTGTTTGTGACACTTATAGGAATAGCCCAATGGATTGATCGGAAAGAATAACTTTGAGGTGGTTTCGTACCCTACCATAATCTCTCTGTTTGTTCACCGCTATTAGTGAATTTGGAGTGACTCTTTGTTGCATGTTAAGGGATAGTTATATGATCCAATTATGTTATTATTGTTGAGAGAACTTGCACTAGTGAAAGTATGAACCCTAGGCCTTGTTTCCTAGCATTGCAATACCGTTTACGCTCACTTTTATCATTAGTTACCTTGCTGTTTTTATATTTTCAGTTTACAAAAACCTATATTTACCATCCATATTGCACTTGTATCACCATCTCTTCGCCGAACTAGTGCACCTATACAATTTACCATTGTATTGGGTGTGTTGGGGACATAAGAGACTCTTTGTTATTTGGTTGCAGGGTTGTTTGAGAGAGACCATCTTCATCCTACTCCTCCCACGGATTGATAAACCTTAGGTCATCCACTTTAGGGAAATTTGCTACTGTCCTACAAACCTCTGCACTTGGAGGCCCAACAACGTCTACAAGAAGAAGGTTGCGTAGTAGACATCAAGCTCTTTTCTAGTGCCGTTGCCGGGGAGGTGAGTGCTTGAAGGTATATCTTTAGATCTTGCAATCGAATCTTTTTGTTTCTTGTTTTAGCACTAGTTTAGTTTATAAAAGAAAACTACAAAAAAATGGAATTAAGTTTGTCTCATACGCTTCATCTTTTTGATATCTTTCGTGAGTATGATGGAAAAGAAAATTGTGCCAAAGTGTTAGAAGAAGATGCATTAAAATGTTTGGCACTAAATCTTTGAATGATGAGCATGATTGCAATGTTGTTAGTATGAACTCTTTGAATATCCATCGTACTAATGATGATTGCACTAGTTACGATGAAAATGTCTCCTATAAACATGACAATTTTTGTGGAGTGCATTGGGTTTCAAGTACACACCAGATAGGGAAGATAGATATTGCAAGAGGCATAAGCATTTAGAAACTAAATTGTTGCAAGAAAGGCTAGATGTTTGTGCTGAAAATTTAAATTTTCTTGGCCATACTTGTGAACTTTCAATGAACGAGGTCATTTAACTATCTGATGCAAATTGTTTCATGATCTAATCGTGTCCAAAAATTGTGATGACTTGATTTCCCTTGCACATTATAATGAACTTAGTTTGCTTATGGGTTACGAAGAAATGAAACTTATAACTAAGCATCTTCCAGAATTTGCCCGTTATAAACTTCTTGATTTTGATCTAGAAGAAATTTATATGTATTATGCAGTGAATTGCATTGAAATCCTTATATTTCCAATTACATAAAGAAAAGAGAACAAATAGAAGATGAAGAGAATACTAATGAAAGGGAAGAGACTTCCCAATATTCTCCTATTATTTCTTATGATGAATCAGGTAACAAGGAGGAGCCCTCTATTCAACCAATCTCATTAATAAGGAGCTCCAAAAAGAGGATTGAACCCACACATGATGTGGTGAACAAGAAGAAAAGAAAAAGGAAGATAGGTAAAAGGATATCTCCCCCAATTAATGTTGCTCCTATCATTGTTGTGCCTCATGAAAATGAATCAAAAATAATTGTGGAAGATGATGCATTTGATGATGACCTCGTTATGCCTATTGCTTGTTGTGACGATTATGATTGGGAAGATAATGATACTTATTATGATCTTGAAAATCTTTTTGGCACTTGCTTGGAAGAATATGATAATTGCTATACTATTGGTGCTATCCATACTATTAATGATGAGAGTAATTATGCTTATGATATGAAAAGGCCCAAGCTTGGGGATGCTATGTTTGATGAGAATGAAAAGTTTGAGAATATATTTGCTGAAATTAATGTTTGTCCCAAGCTTGGGGAGGCTATGTTTAATGAAGATGATGTTTTAACCTCCCAAGTTTTGATATGCAAATTTGTTATGATGTTAGCATGCCTCCTACTTATGATGACTATATTGATGAAAGTGGGTTTGGAAGAGTGTCAACTTTAGGAAGTAATGATCCCACTATTTTGGAGGGTGTTGAATCTTTTAATATTTATGAAAGTGGATTTGGAGAGGTCATGACTTTATTTAGTGATGTATCACTATTTCGGAAGAGGTTTCAATTGATTATGATGAGAACAAAGTTGCTACTTATGATGATTATTGTGATGAAACTTATGCTATAAAAAGTAGTGATGATTATATTTATAAAACTTGTCATGATTATGATTACCCTTTTTCTGAACATTACTCTTTTAATGTGGAAACAATTTATAGTATTCAAGTCTCTTATGATACTCCCACTATTCCGAATGAGAAGAATTTTGCTTATGTGGAGAGTAGTAAAATTTCTATGCAAGTAGATCATGAAAAGAATGCTTTAGGTGCTGGTTATATTGTTGAATTCATTCATGATGCGACTGAAAACTATTATGAGGGAGGAACATATGCTTGTAGGAATTGCAATAATATCAAGTTTCCTCTCTATGTGCTTAAAGTTTTGAAGTTATGCTTGTTTTGCCTTCCTATGCTAGTTGATTATTGTTCCCATAAGTTGTTTGCTCACAAAATCCCTATGCATAGGAAGTGGGTTAGACTTAAATGTGCTAGTCATATTCTTCATGATGCTCTCTTTATGATTCAATTCTTATGTCTTATGTGAGAATCATTGAAATCATCATGCCTAGCTAGGGGCGTTAAACGTTAGCGCTTGTTGGGAGGCAACCCAATTTTATTTTAGTTTTTTGCTTTTTGGTTCTGTTTAGTAATAAATAATCCATCTAGCTTCTGTTAAGATGTGGTTTTATGTTTTAATTAGTGTTTGTGCCAAGTAGAACCTTTGGGAAGACTTGGGTGAAGTCTTTATGATCATGCTGTAAAAAACAGAAACTTTAGCGCTCACGAGATTAGCTAAAACTTTTTACTGGAGAGTGCTATTTAGTTGATTCTTTTTGCAGATGATTACTAGACAAATTCCTCAGGTCCACCAATTTATTTTAGAATATTTGTAGTTCCAGAAGTATACGTTTGATACAGATTACTATAGACTGTTCTGTTTTTGACAGATTCTGTTTTCTATGTGTTGTTTGCTTATTTTGATGAATCTATGAGTAATATCGGAGGGTATGAACCATAGAGAAGTTAGAATACAGTAGATTACACCAACATGAATTAAGAATGAGTTCGATACAGTACCTTGAAGTGGTGTTTTGTTTTCTTTCGCTAACGGAGCTTACGAGTTTTCTGTTGAGTTTTGTGTTGTGAAGTTTTCAAGTTTTGGGTAAAGATTCGATGGACTATGGAATAAGGAGTGGCAAGAGCCTAAGCTTGGGGATGCCCAAGGCACCCCAAGGTAATATTCAAGGATAACCAAGCGTTAAGCTTGGGGATGCCCCGGAAGGCATCCCCTCTTTCGTCTTCGTTCATCGGTAACTTTACTTGGAGCTATATTTTTATTCACCACATGATATGTGTTTTGCTTGGAGCGTCATTTTATTTTCTTTAGCTTCGCTTGCTGTTTGAATAAAATATCAAGATCTGAAATTCTTAAATGAGAGAGAGTCCTCACATAGCTATTTAACTATTCATTGATCTTCACTTATATCTTTTTGGAGTAGTTTGTCATTTACTCGTGTGCTTCACTTATATCCTATGAGTAAATAGTTGAATGATTTGAATGTCATAAATCTGAAACTATATATGTTTCATATGCTTATCCCATGGGGAGTAATGACTTCACATATAAGAAGTAGATGTGGTAAATTTATTGAAGGTTAGCAAACATTGTATTGGTCACTTGAACAATTCATGAAAGAATATTGAAGGAAGAGAGATTTCACGTATAAATATACTATATTGGACATCTTCTATGATTGTGATCCCCATTAATTATTTTCAAACTTGATCAAATTAGTTGAAGTTGGACAAGGAAGACAACATAATGAGTTATGCTTGGGTATATTTGTATAGAAGTTATATTTTTATGGATCCTCTAACATGTGGTGCTTGCTATTTAGAATCCTTTGCTAGCCAAAATATTTGTACTAAGCGGGAATACTGCTTGTGCATCCAAATCCCTTGAACCAAGTTTCTTCCATGAGTGTCCACCATATCTACCTATATGCGGTATTTATCTGCCGTTCCAAGTAAATTTGCATGTGCCAAACTCTAAACCTTCAAATAATAATCTGTTTTGTATGCCCGAATCGCTCATGTAGCGACTAGGGGTTAGCAGTATCTTCCATGCTAGGTGGGTTATTCTCACGATGAGTGGACTCCGCTCATAATTCATGAGAAAAATGGCTGGTAACTGGGATGCCCAGTCCCATGATCCAAAGATCGAAATCAAATAAAAAATAATTGCAAACAAAACTCCCCCAGGATTGATGTTAGTTGGAGGCACCCGTTGTTTCGGGCAAGCCATGGATTGATGATTGTTGGTGGAGGGGGAGTAAAATCTTAACCTTTCTGTTTGGGAACCGCCTATAATGTATGTAGTATGGAAGATATTGGGAACTCTTGGTCGTTATGTTGACAATGAAAGCATACCTCTCAAAATTATTTTCATCTCTGTTTTTGCTTCGAGCTCTGGCACCTCTGCAAATCCCTGCTTCCCTCTACGAAGGGCCTATCTTTTACTTTTATGCAAGAGTCAGTAGTATTCCTTCAAATTCCAACCTACTCTTTAGTTGGCAAGCATCATGTGATGGAAAGATCTGAGCATATATGGCCATTCAAATATATTTGATCATGAATTATTATTGTTGACAATTATCTATATGATAAATGAGTTGGGAGGCGAAACATTAAGCCCCTATCTTTCTCTATGTTCGATGGATGCTATTTGTTCTAAAAATATGCTTTGAGTGGTAGCAATCATGGAAGACTAAAAGATAGTTGAGTATGTGAAGTTTGCTGAATCAAAGCTCTGACATAGACTCTTCCTGAAAATAAGATGAATTGTAATTGTTTGATGACTAATAACACGGTTTGTTAGTTTTCAAGAAAGTTTATGATCTATACTTTAACATGTGAATAGCTTGTTACTTGACCAGGAAAAGTTCTATGAGTTGAACTACTGTTATGACATATAATGATGCTAGAAAAGGTGATTGAAATTATCATTGATCAAACTTATGCACCTGCTAGCATTCAGACTTCATAAATTCTTTCTTTTATCATTCACCTACTCGAGGACGAGCAGGAATTAAGCTTGGGGATGCTGATACGTCTCCAACGTATCTATAATTTATGAAGTATTCATGCTATTATATTATCCGTCTTGGATGTTTATGGGCTTTATTATGCACTTTTATATTACTTTTGGGACTAACCTATTGACCCAGAGCCCAATGCCAGTTTCTATTTTTTCCCTTGTTTCAGTGTTTCGAAGAAAACGAATATCAAACGGAGTCCAAATAGAATGAAACCTTCGGGAAAGTTATTTTTGGAAAGAAAGCAATCCGGGAGACTTGGAGTGCACGTCAGGGGATCAACGAGGAAGGCACGAGGCAGGGGGCGCGCCCTCCACCCTCGTGGGCCCCTCGTGGCTCCCCTGACGTATTTCTTCCTCCTATATATACCAATATATCCTAAAACCATCGGGGAACAGAATAGATCGGGAGTTCCACCGCCGCAAGCCTCTGTAGCCACCAAAAACCAATCGGGACCCTGTTCCGGCACCCTACCGGAGGGGGGAACCCTCACCGGTGGCCATCTTCACCATCCCGGCGCTCTCCATGACGAGGAGGGAGTAGTTCACCCTCGGTGCTGAGGGTATGTACCAGTAGCTATGTGTTTGATCTCTCTCTCTCTCTCGTGTTCTTGAGGTGATACGATCTTGATGTATCGCGAGCTTTGCTACTGTAGTTGGATCTTATGATGTTTCTCCCCCTCTACTCTCTTGTAATGGATTGAGTTTCCCCTTTGAAGTTATCTTATCGGATTGAGTCTTTTAATGATTTGAGAACACTTGATGTATGTCTTGCGTGGGATACCCGTGGTGACAATGGGGTATTCTATTGTTCCACTTGATGTATGTTTTGGTGATCAACTTGCGGGTTCCGCCCATGAACCTATGCATAGGGGTTGGCACACGTTTTCGTCTTGATTCTCCGGTAGAAACTTTGGGGCACTCTTTGAGGTTCTATGTGTTGGTTGAATAGATGAATCTGAGATTGTGTGATGCATATCGTATAATCATTCCCACGGATACTTGAGGTGACATTGGAGTATCTAGGTGACATTAGGGTTTTGGTTGATGTGTGTCTTAAGGTGTTATTTTACTACAAACCCTAGGGTTGTTTGTGACACTTATAGGAATAGCCCAATGGATTGATCGGAAAGAATAACTTTGAGGTGGTTTCGTACCCTACCATAATTTCTTCGCTTGTTCTCCGCTGTTAGTGACTTTGGAGTGACTCTTTGTTGCATGTTGAGGGATAGTTATATGATCCAATTATGTTATTATTGTTGAGAGAACTTGCACTAGTGAAAGTATGAACCCTAGGCCTTGTTTCCTAGCATTGCAATACCGTTTACGCTCACTTTTATGATTAGTTACCTTGCTGTTTTTATATTTTCAGATTACAAAAACCTATATCTACTATCCATATTGCACTTGTATCACCATCTCTTCGCCGAACTAGTGCACCTATACAATTTACCATTGTATTGGGTGTGTTGGGGACACAAGAGACTCTTTGTTATTTGGTTGCAGGCTTGCTTGAGAGAGACCATCTTCATCCTATGCCTCCCATGGATTGATAAACCTTAGGTCATCCACTTGAGGGAAATTTGCTACTGTCCTACAAACCTTTGCACTTGGAGGCCCAACAACGTGTACAAGAAGAAGGTTGCGTAATAGACATCAATAGGCCACCACTTTGCCATCTTGCATGAGTACACACCCAAGTCCTCTTCTGGATGCGTCGCAGTAGACATCAAAACTACAGTAGATGTCTGGAAGAGTTAATACTGGTGCCGATCTCAGCCTGATTGTTAACTCATTGAAACTTCGTTTGCAGTCCTCGATCCATATGAACTTCTTATCCTTCTTAAGAAGCTCAATCATTGGCTTGGCGATCTTGGAGAATCCTTCGGTAAAATGATGATAATATCCGGCTAGTCCAAGGAAACTACGAATTTCCGTGACTGTTGTGGGTGCGGACCAATCAAGTGCATCCTTTACCTTGCTTGGGTCTACTGAGATTCCTTCTGCCGAGAGGACATGCCCGAGAAATCCCACTTGCTGGAGCCAGAACTCACATTTGCTGAATTTGGCATAAAGTTGATGGTCGCGAAGCCTTTGCAGAACTGCTCAAAAGTGTGTTCGTCCTTGCTCTTGGAGTAAATGAGGATGTCATCAATGAACACCACCACAAATTTGTCCAAGAAGTCCATAAACACCTTGTTCATCATATGCATAAAGAAGGCAGGGGCGTTGGTGAGGCCGAAGGACATAACGGTATATTCTTAAAGACCGTACCGAGTGGTGAACGCGGTCTTAGGAATATCTCCCTTCTTTATCTTGAGCTGATGATATCTAGTCCTCAAATAAATTTTGGAGAATACTTTGGCCCCACTGAGTTGATCAAACAGATCGTCAATCCTCGGCAGTGGATACTTGTTTTTAATGGTGACGTCATTCAGCTGTCGGTAGTCTACGCACATTCGTAGACTGCCATCCTTTTTGTCCACGAAGATTGCTGGTGATCCCCATGGTGAAGAGCTTGGACGGATGTATCCTTTCTGCAGCATCTCATCCAGTTATTTCTTCAATTCCACCAATTCTGAAGAAGGCATCCGATAATATTTCTTATGTATCTGGGTGGTTCCAGGCACCAAGTCAATTGCAAACTCCAATTCTCGGTCTGGTGGCATGCCTAGTAATTCTTTAGGAAATACATCCGGATACTCACTGACCACTGGAATTAATTCCACCTCTTCTGCCATGGCTGCGAAAACCATATCTTTCGTGGGTATGCGCTTGCGGGCATAAAAACTTGTGGTGCGACCTTCCATGTTTTTCAGGGTAACTTCTCTGGTCGCACAGCTGATGCATACTTGGTATTGGGTTAACCAATTCATGCCCAGAATGACATCCAATTTGTTGGAGTCAATGATTATCAACGATGTTGGAAACTTGACGCCTTTGATGTCAATTTCCAAATTTTGGCAGACGAGATTGCTTCTGAGTAGGGATCCCGGGGATTGTACCAGCATGTGTTTTCCCAAAATCGAGCAAGGAAAATTGTTTTGGGAAGCAAAACCCCGCAAAATAAAAGAGTGGGAAGCCCCTGAGTCAAATAAAATTACGGTGGGTATGTCATTAACAGGAAACATACCAATGACGACTTCTGAGTCCTCTTGGGCTTCGTCTGCGGAGATATAATGGATTTGCCCTTGGATCATATCTAGGGCGGAATACGGCTCCATGTAGTTGACTTGTGGATGAAATGGAGCTACTTGTTTGTTGTTCTTGGGACACTGTCTGGCGTAGTGTCCGGTTTGACCACAGCTGAAGCATGAATTGTTGCGCTGACAATCTTCGCGCACCGGGCTGGTCACGACATTCTTGACTTGCGTGGTAGTCTTGTTGACATTCTGCTGCCAGTTGGGTTTGTACTCCACCTGAGTCTGTTGCCAAGTACGAGCCTTTTGCACTGGTTGCATATCCTTCTTCGGCTCGAATTTGCGCTTGTGGTCGTTAACAGCTAGCTTATTGTCGTGCAGGAGCTTGTGCTCCCTTTCTGCGATGAGGGCCTTGTTCACCAGAGTCAGGAAGTCTGGGAAATCAAACATGGTGAGAGTGCACCTGAGATGCTGATTCAGGCCTCCAAGAAACCGGTCGATCTTGCACTCTTCTGTGGCAACATCGTGGAGAGAATAGCGGGCCAAATGGTTGAATTTATTCAGATACTCGTTGACGGTCATGCTGCCTTGAGTGAGAGCGAGGAATTCGCGTTGCTTGCTTTTCATGACTCCGGTGGGAATATGATACTTGCGGAATTGATCCTTGAATTTTGTCCAAGTAATTTCCTTGTCTGCAGGCCATATTGTCTTGGCATTATCCCACCATATAACGACAGCTCCTTCGAGATAATGCGTCGCGAAGGGAACCTTGTCTCCTTCTTCAGTGCGAGCAATCTCCAGTTTCCTCTCAATAGTCCTTAGCCAGTCGTCGGCGTCCAAAGGATCAGTAGCGTGGCTGAAACTGGGAGGCTTGGTTCGCTGAAAATCTGACAGCTTGGAGTGATGGCCATTCTGGTTTCCATTCTGCCCAACCATAACTTGTACACTTTTCAGTATTTCCAGCAGATCGTTGCTCCTTCTTTCTTCAAACATTCGCAGGCTTTGCTCGGTGGAAGGTGGATTTGGCGGTGGAGACGGAGGTGGCGGGTATGGCTCAGGGGAATGTCCTGCCTGTCTTGCGGAGCGACAGACAGGGACATCCTCACAAGCTTGGTTGTTGCTGCCTCCATGCGTCATCCTATTTTTCGTTTTCCCAATACATAGCAACCATGATGAGAAAATTCTAAAATGGGGGAAAAAGCCAATGACAAATCCCGGAAGAAAGCAGTGAATGAAAACCAAGGCGAATAAAAGAGTCCAACATAATTATACATAGTCCCAACATGAAAGTAAACATCACAACGGGTCTACTACCCTCGTACATGAAACTACGCATCATGACAAGTGCAATTACAGCCATACATCATGCTCATGACTACAGCGATACTCTAACGGTCTACTGCTCGGATGGTGCTGCTGCAGGCTCGTCTCCTGAGCCGGACCCAGATCCTGAACTGATAGTAGAGACCTCCGGGTTAAGAGAGACACGCTGGCGCTGCCTCGAGGGCTCTCCCTCAGGGACAGGCGGGGATGGGATCTAAGCATAGGAGTGGAAGGAGTAGCGACAAGGGAAGACCATGCAGCAGGAGCGCTGCGAGGGTTCACCGTCAGAGGTTTAATGGTACCCTGCGCGGTCGCCGGGGGAACGGAGGCGGAAGGAACTGGAGCAGAAGTATAGATGACAGCGGAAAGAGGGTTCCTTATATGAGCAGTCGCGAGAGCTGCGCGAGCGCGTGAAAGCTCCCGAGCTAACTCGTAGTTCAGGAGATAACTAGCGGTGATGTAGCGAGCACTACAAAAGAAAGACACATCCGTGACATTTTGGGCCGAACGAATTTTTTTCCTGTCATTCTTATGACACTTCTATGACGATAATTGTGACAAAACCCGGTATCATCATAGATGTGGTGGGGTCCTACTTCTATGACAAAAAATCATGACAGAAAATGGGCTTTTCGTCCTGGGCAGGCCGAAGACGCAACTGCATGACATTCTTTGGGCTGTCTATGATGGAAAAAACCGTGGTAGAAGCGAGGGCGAGGAAAATATCGGGGTGTTCCCGATTACGGTGGGTGGTCGGGGCCGAGCGATGCGCGTTTCTCTCGTACACGCACGCGCGTGGGTGCGAGGCGTTGGGCTCTAACTGAACCCGAGTGAGGCGTTGGGATCTAACTGAACCCGAGCGATTGCACTGCAGGCTACGCGTTACTGAACCCGAGCGATCGATCGATGGCTGTTAACTGAACCCGATTGAGCGATTCCTTCCCTACTGCTGCTAACTAAAGCCGATCGATGCTGCCTCTGGATGAACAGTGAGCGTTGCT